>NW_019154528.1:1398-8692 GCF_002288905.1 Enhydra lutris kenyoni | reverse complement strand
TGTGGTCCATATACACTATGGACCACATCTTCCTTATCCATTCGTCCCTTGAAGGGCATCTTGGTTCTTTCCACAGTTTGGCGACCGTGGCCATTGCTGCTATAAACATTGGGGTACAGATGGCCCTTCTTTTCACTACATCTGTATCTTTGGAGTAAATACCCAGTAGTGCAATTGCAGGGTCATAGGGAAGTTCTATTTTTAATTTCTTAAGGAATCTCCACACTGTTCTCCAAAGTGGCCGAACCAACTTGCATTCCCACCAACAGTGGAAGAAGGTTCCCCTTTCTCCACATCCTCTCCAGCACACGTTGTTTCCTGTCTCGCTAATTTTGGCCATTCTAACTGGTGTAAGGTGGTATCTCAATGTGGTTTTAAATTGAATCTCCCTGATGGCTAGTGATGATGAACATTTTTTCATGTGTCTGATTGCCATTTTTATGTCTTCATTGGAGAAGTGTTTGTTCATATCTTCTGCCCATTTTTTAATATGATTATCCACTTTGTGTGTGTTGAGTTTCATAAGTTCTTTATAGATCCTGGATATCAGCCTTTTGTCTGTACTCTCATTTGCAAATACCTTCTCCCATTCCGTAGGTTGCATCTTTGTTTTGTTGACTGTTTCCTTTGCTGTGCAGAAGCTTTTGATCTTGATGAAGTCCCAAAAGTTTATTTTGGCTTTTGTTTCCTTTGCCTTTGGAGACATATCTTGAAAGAAGTTGCTGTGGCTGATATCGAAGAGGTTACTGCCTATGTTCTCCTCTGTGATTCTGAGGGATTCCTGTCTCATGTTGTGGTCTTTTATCTACTTCAAGTTTATCTTTGTGTACAGTGTAAGAGAATGGTCGAGTTTCATTCTTCTACATATAGCTGTCCAATTTTCCCAGCACCATTTGCTGAAGAGACTGACTTTTTTCCACTGGATATTTTTTCCTGTTTTGTCGAAGATTATTTGACCATAGAGTTGAGGGTCCATATCTGGACTCTCTACTCTGTTCCACTGGTCTATGTGTCTGTTTTTATGCCAGTACCATGCTGTCTTGGTGACCACAGCTTTGTAGTAAGGCTTGAAATCAGGTAACGTGATGCCGCCAGTTTTGTTTTTCATTTTCAACATTTCCTTAGGGATTCAGGTTCTCTTATGATTCCATACAAATTTTAGGATTATTTATCCAGCTCTTTGAAAAATACCAGTGGAATTTTGATCAGAATGGCATTAAAAGTATAGATTGCTCTAGGCAGCATAGACATTTTAATAATGTTTATTCTTCTGATCCAAGAGCATGGAATAGTCTTCCATCTTTTTGTGTCTTCTTCAATTTCTTTCATGAGTGTACGGTAGTTCCTTGAGTACAGATCATTTACTTTTTGGTTAGGTTTATTCCCAGGTATCTTATGGTTCTTGATGCTATAGTAAATGGAATGGATTCTCTAATTTCCCTTTCTGTATTTTCATTGTTAGTGTATAAGAATGCCACTAACTTCTGTACATTAACTTTGCATCCTGCCACGTTACTGAATTGCTGTATGAGTTCTAGTAGTTTGGGGGTGGAGTCTTTTGGGTTTTCCATATAAAGAATCATGTCATCTGCAAAGAGAGAGAATTTGACTTCTTCATTGCCAATTTGTATACCTTTTATTTCTCTTTGTTGTCTGATTGCTGTTGCTAGGACTTCTAATACTATGTTGAACAAGACTGGTGAGAGTGGGCATCCTTGTCGTGTTCCTGATCTCAACGGGAAAGGTGTGGGCTTTTTCCTATTGAGGATGATATTTACTGTGGGTTTTTCATAGATAGATTTTATGAAGTTCAGGAATGTTCCCTCTATCCGTATACTTTGAAGCGTTTTCATCAGAAACGGTTGATGGATTTTGTCAAATGCTTTTACTACATCAATTGAGAGGACCTTGTGGTTCTTCTCTCTTCTCTTATTGATTTGTTCTATTACATTGATTGATTTGCGAATGTTGAACCATCCTTGTAACCCAGGGATGAATCCCACCCGGTCATGGTGGATAATCTTTTTAATGTGCTGTTGGATCCTGTTTCCTAGGATCTTGTTGACAACCTTAGCATCCATATTCATCAGTGATATTGGTCTGAAATTCTCCTTTTTGGTGGGGTCTTTGCCCGGTTTGGGGATCAGGGTAATGCTGGCTTCATAAAAAGAGTCTGGAAGTTTTCCTTCTGCTTCAATTTTTAGAAAAAGCTTCATCAGAATAGGTGTTATTTCTTCTTTGAAACTATGGTAGAATTCCCCAGGGAATCCATCAGGTCCTGGGCTCTTGTTTTTTGGGAGGTTTTTGATCACTGCTTCAATCTCATTACTAGATATCGGTCTATTCAGGTTGTCAATTTCTTCCTGGTTCAATTTTGGGAGTTTATAGTTTTCCAGGAATGCATCCATTTCATCTAGGTTGCTTAACTTATTCGCATATAACTGTTGATAATAACTTCTGATGATTGTTTCTACTTCCTTGGTGTTAGTTGTGATCTCTCCCTTTTCATTCATAATTTTATTAATTTGGGTTTTCTCTCTTTTATTTTGGATTAGTGTGGCCAATGGTTTATCGATCTTATTGATTCTTTCAAAAAACCAGCTTCTAGCTTCATTGATACATTCTACTGTATCTCTACTTTCTACCTCATTGATCTCTGCTCTTATCTTGATTCTTTCCCTTCTTGTGTGTGGAGTTGGTTTAATTTGTTGTTGATTCTCCAGTTCTTTAAGGTGTAGAGACAGCTGCTGTGTTCTGGATTTTTCAATTTTTACGAGGGAGGCTTGGATGGCTATGTATTTCCCCCTTAGTTCCGCCTTTGCTGTATCCCATAGGTTTTGGACTGAAGTGTCTTCATTCTCATTGGTTTCCATGAATTGTTTCAGTTCTTCTTTGATCTCCTGGTTGATCCAAGCATTCTTAAACAAGGTGGTCTTTAGCTTCCAGGTGTTCGAGTCCCTTCCAAACTTTTCCTGTGATTGAGCTCCAGTTTCAAAGCATTGTCATCTGAGAATATGCAGGGAATAATCTCAGTCTTTTGGTATCAGTTGAGTCCTTATTTGTGACCCAGTATGTGGTCTATTCTGGAAAAGTTTCCATGTGCACTTGAAAAGAATGAGTATTCTGTTGTTTTAGGGTGGAATGTTCTGTATATATCTATGAGGTCCATCTGGTCCAGTGTGTCATTCAATGCTCCTGTTTCTTTATTGATTTTCTGCTTGGATGATCTGTCTATTACTGAGAAAGGCATGTTAAGATCTCCTACTATTAATGTATTCATATCAATATGAATCTTTATCTTGATTAATAGTTTTCTTATGTAGTTGGCTGCTCCCATATTGGGGGCATAGATATTTACAATTGTTAGATCATTTTGGTGGATAGTCCCTTTAAGAATTAAGTAGTGTCTTTCTCTCTTATTTTTTATTTTATTTTTTAAAGATTATTTATTTGAGAGAGAGAAAGAGGGGAAGGAGGAAGGAAAGAGAATCTCAAGCAGACTCCATGCTGAGTGCAAAGCCTGACAGGGGGCTCAATCTCATGGTCCTGAAATCATGACCTGAACCAAAAACCAAGACTCTCACAATCAACTGACTGAGCCATCCAGGCTTGTTAATTAATTTTTATTAATTTGTTGTTGCTTAGAATTTAAATAAGAAATACTTGCTTTCCACTATAGTAAAAGCAAGAATAGTATTAATAATAGCCCACATGATTTATCAAAACATTAATAAATGCCCTCGTGGGGTGTCCAGGTGGTTCAGTCAGTTGAACGTCTGCCTTCAGTTCAGTTCATGATCCCAGAGTTGTTGGATCAAGTCCTGCATTGGGCTCCCTGCTCATTGGGGAGACTGCTTCTCACTATCCTTCTGCCCTCCCCATGCTCATGCTCTTTCTCTCTCTCTCAAATAATTAAATAAAATCCTTAAAAATCTTTAAATAAAATCCTAAAAAAAAAAATGTCCTTGCAACAACCCAACAGGTAGATCCTATTATACATTTATTTTTCATAAAAGACGAATTAGGATCTGAAAATTTAAGAATCTTGACAAGGTACGGTTATTGAGAGGCAGTCACAGGAATTCAAATTCAGACCTTTCTACATTTGAAATTCAATATGTTAATTTTTAAAAAAATCTCTAGGACATTTTTGTCCTGATAAAGCACCACTTATACATGGAATATTGTCTGTAAGGCCATAAATGCCTTAAATCAACTAAGAAGACAAAATGAAATTGAGTCAAATGTAATTTTGGAAAATTTCACATTCCCACTCTCATAAAGATATATATTGAATATCCAGTTTATACCAATAGTATCTGTTGCTCTAAGTCTTCATTAGTCAACATTTTTCTTAATTGTATAGATTTTTCTTTAAGCAGCAACTAGCCTCTATCATTCTTGGTCAATATCCCAGAGAATTTTAAAATCATCACAAATTTGCAATTTGTGATGTTTATTTTAATTTAATTGTTATTTCCTGAAGTTTATATCCATTGAGCATAATGGGAGTTTGGGGTAGGAAATATCAGTACCTTTAAAACTTTCTCCTTCAATGGCTTTTTAATTGTTTAAGCTTAATTCACATATTCCAAATTAATGTTGCTAAATTCAGTGACCATCTGGTAAGACTGTTGCAATGGTTTTGTTTTCTTTCCTTTTTTTTTTCTTTTTTAAATAGATCTATTTATTTATTTGAAAGATAGAGAAAGCACAGTGGGAGGGATAGAGGGAGAGTGAGAAAATCTCAAGCAGGTTTCCCACTGAGGGTGGAGCCTGACATGGGGCTCAATACCATGACCCTAAAATCATGACCTTAGCAAAAATCAAGAGTCAGGTGCTTGAATGACTGAGTCAGTCAGTTGTCCCTGGTTTTTCACTATTTTGCTGTGACTCATGAGTAGATTGTGAGGTTGTAAAATTGGCTTAGCAGTGAATGTGTATGTGTTTAATAAGCTAGCATAATAAAATCAAGAATAGAATAACAGTAATTTATGAAAAGAGTTTATGGAAACACCTGATACATAATAAACACTACCTGAGTGTTTGATAGTATTATTGTTAGAATAACATAAAATATAGTTTAGATCCCATATATGAAAGGGTATGCTTTAGTTATGCATTTTTATGTTTTGAGTGAAATGTAAAATTAATTTCCTCCTGTAAGATGCAAGAAAAATTTTCATAAGGTATTCACTTATTTCATATCTTGTCTGATTTAAAATCCATGGCTTCTTTGGGAAATTTATAATATAATCATTATGTTTCATATAGTTTTCTTAATATAGTTATACATATATATTTCATATAGTTTTATAAATTTAATGTAAGTATAAATAAATTTATAACTTTAAGTCAAAGAGCCACAAACTCCTTGAAGAGACTTTTTTTTAAGATTTTATTTATTTATTTGACAGACAGAGATCACAAGTAGGCAGAGAGGCAGGCAGAGAGAGAGGAGAAAGCAGGCTCCCTGCTGAGCAGAGAGCCCGATGTGGGGCTCGATCCCAGGACCCTGAGATCATGACCTGAGCTGAAGGCAGAGGCCTTAAGCCACTGAGCCACCCAGGCGTCCCTTGAAGAGACTTTTTTTCCAAGCTTGTCATCCTCAATTTACAAATTGATTTCTTCTTTAGAGTTCCAAAAGCTAATTAATAGAGTCATTATTATATCTGAAGAGATGATTAAAAGGACTTATTTTATGAGTTATTCACACCCCAAAATGCTTAAATTTTTATCACTAACAACAATTTCAGAGTTTTCTTTGAACAAATATTATTATCATTTTTTTTAAAGATTTTATTTATTCATTAGACAGAGATCACAAGTAGGCAGAGAGGCAGGCAGAGAGAGAGAGGGGAGAAGCAGGCTCCCTGCTGAGCGGAGAGCCCGACGCAGGGCTCGATCCCAGGATGCTGGGATCATGACCTGAGCCGAAGGCAGAGGCTTTAACCCACTGAGCCACCCAGGTGCCCCGATTATCATTTTTTTTTATGGTGATATGATTGTCTTTTTTAGTTGTATGAAAAAAAGGAATTTTTCTTACGTTTACAATTTCATAGATTTTTTTCCATATATATGCCCCTATATTGTTATTTAGAAGACTTTCTGGAAATATTTCTTACAAATGTCTGTAATTTTGAGTATCGAGGGATATCTTCAAAGGCCAAAACTGGTACCCCTGGTACCCCTAAAATAAGAATTGGTTAGATCTTACTTTACATGTTATCCAATTCTGTCACATATATGAGGGCTGAGGCAAGAAGAACAATTAACATGTTGATATTTCAATGTAGCTTAAAAAGTCTATCTGGTTTATTTCGATGGTGATCAGGTCAAATTATTGAATCTAGTCCAATGTATAGCATTGCTTTATATTTATATTTAACACGTAGGAAATAACACTGCCCAAAGAGAGTTTTAATTGTGGTTAGGAGATAAAACCTAAGAGCAATTAATAAAAATGTAATTATATAATGAGGAGATAAAGCAAAATTCTCAATTGCCAAAATCAATGCTACAAAATGCACATAATACACATTTATAATCTCGGACTACAAAATAATATTGATAGTGAGTGCTGTGGATTTTCAGGTAGTAGAGTGAATAAAATATATTTCAAATGTTGATTCATTATGGAATGAAACCTACATACTTAGTAGTCACATAATCAATGTTTTGAATTCAAGACCCAATACTCAATAACTATTTATCCCCCATGAACCATCATCTGTGCTACAGGCTTGTTGCAAAGTCCTGTGAGTTTCCATTGTGCTACCACAATTCACTACATTCAAAAAGGAGGGAACAGTGAAGATTTACTGACCACTTAGCCTCTGGACTCCTCATTTTGAGTCTTAGGGAAGGCAAAACCATTTTCCATGGATAAAGTGAAGGCCAGAGAGTATTTTACCAGATTCCCTTAGAGCTAGTTTGTGGGCTTCTACACTCAACTTAACTAATCAGATTTTGAATTCTGATTTATGGATGCAAAGAAATGGGGACAGTGTTTCACATGAAACCAGCCACTCTCAGTGTCTAAGGGCAGTGGAAACTGCAGTGGCAGTGGCAGTCCCCAGTGTCCAGTGCTGGTAGTGCAAGCTTAAGCTCCGGTGTCCTGTGTTTTTGTGGTGGCCATATCAGTGTGTTTACACAACTGAATCTGGATTTTCACCGTGGTCCTGAATGCTGCTTATTGTTGCATTTCCCTTCCCATTTTATATGTGGTATACTTCTCAACATCCTTTCAATCTTTCCTGTGTAAATCATCAAAAGTCAGTTCCAGGTTTTTTTT
>NW_019154528.1:0-1080 GCF_002288905.1 Enhydra lutris kenyoni | reverse complement strand
TGTGATTTAAGGCCATCTAGAGATGGTGCAGAAATAATATGAGACAGGCCTTTGGAGGTGGCCTCAAAAACCTATAATGATGGGTGCCTGGGTGTCTCAATCAATAAAACGTCTACCTTAAGGACATATCAGCTCAGGTCATGATCCCAGGATCCTGGAACTGAGTCCTGCATCAGGCTCCCTCCTGAGCAGAGAGTCTGCCCCTTCCTCTGTTCCTCCCCTCTGCTCCTGCTTGTGCTTTCTCTCTCTCCCTCTCTCTTTCTCTTTCACAAAAATAAATAAAATTTAAAAAACTATAATGAGGAGGAGGAGTAAAGATGGCGGAGAAGTAGCAGGCTGAGACTACTTCAGGTAGTGGGAGATTAGCTAGATAGCTTATCTAAAGATTGCAAACACCTACAAATCCAACAGGATATCGAAGAGAAGAAGAACAGCAATTCTAGAAACAGAAAATCAACCACTTTCTGAAAGGTAGGACTGGCGGAGAAGTGAATCCAAAGCGACAGAAGTGAATCCAAAGTGATGGGAAGATAGACCACGGGGGGAGGGGGCGGCTGCCGGCAAGCAGCGGAGCAACGGAGCACAAAATCAGGACTTTTAAAAGTCTGTTCCACTGAGGGACATCACACCAGAAGCTTAACCGGGGTGAAACCCACGCAGGGTCAGCGTGGCCTCAGGTCCCACAGGGTCACAGAAGGATCGGGGGTGTCTGAGTGTCGCAGAGCTTACAGTTATTAGAACGGGGAAGCCGGCTACAGAGACAGAGCTGAGGAGTGAGCTCTAAGCTCGGGGTTACCTTGAACTGGTCGCAGGCTCGGTCAGCTCAGAGCGTGGCCAGAGGCCAGGGTGATTGGAGTAATTGGGCGCTGTTCTCTGAGGGCGCACTGAGGAGTGGGGCCCTGGGCTCTCGGATCCTCCGGACCAGAGACCGGGAGGCCACCATCTTCATTCCCGCCCTCCAGAACTCTATGGAAAGCGCTCAGGGAACAAAAGCTCCCGAAAGCAAACCTGAGCAGATTACTCAGACTGGCCACAGGTAAGGGTGGTGCAACTCCGCCTGGGGCAAAGACACTTGAGAAT
>NW_019154527.1:7500-18756 GCF_002288905.1 Enhydra lutris kenyoni | reverse complement strand
TATTTATTTGACAGAGAGATCACAAGCAGGCAGAGAGGCAGGCAGAGAGAGAGGAGGAAGCAGGCTCCCTGCTGAGCAGAGAGCCCGATGCGGGGCTTGATCCCAGGACCCTGAGATCATGACCTGAGCCGAAGGCAGCGGCTTAACCCACTGAGCCACCCAGGTGCCCCATGGATTCCTATTCTAAATATATCTGAATTCCATGGATAACCCAAGAATTGCAGGGCACAGAGTGGCCACATTTTTTTCCTTCAGCATCTCACTAAAGCACTGTTCTTTGGTCCTTGCAGCATCTTCATAATTTTCACAGATCTCAATATTTAATACCCCTTTTCGGAGGGCAATCTCACCCCTGGAGAGAACACACATAGGGACTAACAGCACCCAGACAGCTCACCCTCCTCACTGTAATCTCCCATCTCCTCCCGGCTTTGCTCTTACCTGGGACCCAGAGCATCAGAAGCCCCAGGAGCTGAGATGGGAACCTCATTTTGAGAAGCTGAACTGTTGAGTCCTAGTAAGTAAACACAAGCTCAGAGCTGACCTTTATCTCAGACTTCCAAGGCAAGGTCCTCCCCAGGGAACAATAAGCAAATCCTGTGGTGGGTGTGGCAGAGTGGAAGGAGCAAAAGGCAGGGTGCAGGGCCCTCTCCTGGGAGAGCAGTAACTTAAAATGTCTTCTGTGTTTTGAGGAAAACTAACAGAGACAAATTCCCTACTGCTTTGTGGGAAGCAGGATCTCCCTGCGATAATCAGGATCAGTGGCAGGACACAGTGCTCATAGCTCTGCCTTCTGAGAAAGCTCCAGAAACCTGACGATACAGGCATGAGTGTCCAGAGTCCATGTCTGGCAGGTGAATAGCCATCCTCCTGGATTCCTGTCAGCTAATGTCCAGGAGGAAACAGGTCCCACTGCCACTCCAGCTGATTGACCGGAGATCTCCTGATCCCAGGATGAACTGGAGATGGTTCAGGAGTCTCTGGGATCTGCTGTTTCCAGGTTAATGGTTTTAGACAATTTAGTAATGATTAATGAAGAATTAAACTCACCCTGGGGCTTTGTGAATGTTACTCTAGTAGAAGATGAAAGTGAGAAGAACTTGACAGGTAGAAAGGAATCTCTCACTTACAGGAGGAGAACTCATAGTCTTGCAGAAGAGAATAGGAAAGAAGACAGAATTTTATGCTTCAGCTAGTGCATATGAAGATTGTGGTAACCATTTGTTATAATCTGGTGGTATCCTGTCATGTTTCTCTCTCTGTCCCCAGAGACAGATAGATAGAGAGAGAGGTAAGCAGATAGTTAGTGGCACACAAACCATATGACATATGTGAGACCCTTCACTAAAAAAGGGACATATACTGATTGTTCTTCATGTGTCAGGTTGACATTATGTTATATCGAATCATTTGTGAGAATTGTGTCAACTTCAAATTACCTCACAACTCAAGTCACTGTTCTGCAAACAAAATCGTGTAGAAGAATGGAGTTTGTACTTCTATCGGATCTCCAGTAATTTAAATCCAAAGTCATACTGAATTGAAAAATAACTGAAATTTCAGGCATGATAAGCAGAAAAGTTCACTCTGAATATCTTCTAGGAAATCCTCCAAGAGTTAGATTTTGTGTAGAATCTAACAGAGTTAGTGTAAAAATGGTATCAAAAGCAAAGCCTGATCTCAGCATGGAGACTTGGTTTTGAAGACAAACCATGGAAGAAGTAGAAGTAGTAGAGCCCTTGTCCCACAGTGGACTAGCTAGCATTTTATTTGTCCTTTTCTGTGATTTCTGTGCTAGCCAGTGCAATCCTGAATCTTACTCTTGAAAATGGTAGCATCCTAACGAATCCTGCTAGTGAGGGAATTCAGGAAGATAAGCCAGTGAAAAAGAAAAAAATCAGGACAAAAACAAATGGAAAATACAAGACAGTATTGCAAATCATAGGTGAGTTTGAAAAACTATTCATTACAGATGTTAAATTAATAATTACATTATCTAACACTGTGTGTCAAGTAACTAAAAAAAAAGGATCAGAATCACATTACCCATTACGATATGTGAAACCTCAATATGTGGGTATATGGTTGGAAATTATACATCTGTCATGTTTATTTACTGTGTATCAGTTTAAAGTTTTCTTTTCTTTTCTTTCTTTTTTTTTTACAAAGTATTCCTAAGAATGCTTGAATTTCAAAAATTATACTATTTCCTACAAAACTTTACATGAAAACTTTGTCTCCTTTTCTGTTTAGTTACATATCTCATAATGTCTTGCCTTAAAATAAGTAGAAAATTTAAAATCTTGCAAGCTTTCTTTCTTGTCTAAAGGCTTTGAAGTTTTCCTGTACTCCCCATAGACTGAAGGAAGAGCATTCCTAATTCTAAACAGGAGTGTTTGTGTCCTTCGTGTTTATAAACTAGGTTGTATCCTTTACAGTAAAATGGACCCCACTGAGCAGGTCGTGGCACACCACACAGAAATGACCGGCATTTGTAAGGAGTGTAACAAGAACCTCCATGAGGTCCAGGTGGGGAAAAGGACTCTAGATTCACTAATCTTGACCACTGTCACCTGAATGAGCAAGGACTTATACAGGTGGGTTTTATTGCATTTTTGTCTCTTTACCAGGCGATGTGTAATTGGAATCCATAAAACTGGAAGCCACGGTGTGATTTGTGTCCCTTGGGGCGATGCTCTTGCTGCTTTGGTTATGTGAGTCCATTATTCTGGGGTCAGGGTGTGTGGGTGGGGAGTGTGATTCTGTTATACATTCTGTACAACTTGATCTATAAATTTTCTCAAGCAAAACAGCTCAAACTCATAGCGCTTTGGCCAAGTTGATGGACAACAGACCTGTGTCCTGACTGAGCCCAAATGGAAGTTTTTCTGAGAAAAGATGAGTTTATCCTTGCCTGAGAACTGAGATGAAGCCACCCAGCAGAGGGAGTTTCTCCAACAGAAGTTCTGTTGAGTAGCTTCTTGGGACCTGTGATTGAAATGGGTCCCCTTTTGCAAAGAACTGCAAATTATCACCCTCTAGAGGATGAGCATCAGTGGCCCCAGGAGCTGAGATGGGAACCTCATTTTGAGAAGCTGAACTGTTGAGTCCTAGTAAGTAAACACAAGCTCAGAGCTGACCTTTATGTCAGACTTCCAAGGTAAGGTCCTCCCCAGGGGACAATATGCAAATCCCATGGTGGGTGTGGCAGAGTGGAAGGAGCAAAAGGCAGGGTGCAGGGCCCTCTCCTGGGAGTGCAGTAACTTAAAATGTCTTCTGTGTTTACAGGGAAACTAACAGAGACAAATTCCCTACTGCCTTGTGGGAAGCAGGATCTCCCTGTGATAATCAGGATTTGTGGCAGGACACAGTGCTCATAGCCCTGCCTTCTGAGAAAGCTCCAGAAACCTGACGATACAGACACGAGTGTCCAGAGTCCATTTATGGGTGGTGAAGGTCATCCTGTTTGGATTCCTGTCAGCTAATGTCCAGGAGGAAACAGGTCCCACTCCCACACCAGCTGACTGGCCAGCGATCTACGGTTCCCAGGATGATCTGGAGATGGTTCAGGAGTCTCTGGGGTTTGGCCTTTTAGGTTAATGGTTTAAAATAATTCAGTAATGATTTAAAATGAATGAAACTTATCCTGGGTCCTCCTGTATTATACTCTATGTGAAGATGAATGTAAAAAACCTACAGGGGTAGGAAAGAATCTCTCACTCGCAAGTAGAGAATCATATTCCTGGGTAAGAGAATAGGGACAAAGACAGAATTTATGCTTCTCGAAGTGAGGATGCCATTTGTGGTAACCATTTGTTACAGTTTGGTGAGTATCGGTCATACTTCTATCTCTCTCTCCCAGAAAGACACACAGACAGACATTCAGATGAATAGATACACACACATACTCCATAACAATAAAGAAATTTCTTAGAGAAGCACTTCCTAAGAGGATGGGACAGAACAATAATGTTTCATTTTGTAATGTTTGCTTCTACATTATCTTTTTCCTGTGATGCTCAGAAGACTCCTTCCCATATAGAGGCTTCCTCATAATGTGTAAACAGTTGCTATCAGGGGTTCTGTGTCCTTGTTAGCTCTGTGTGAGAAGTTGTGTCTCTCCCTTGGGTTTTATGCTTGGCATCCACAGCCATGACTCTGCAGTTCAAGAAGAGATTCTGTAGGCAAGAATAGCAGGAACTGGGTAACCGTTTGAATGTCTAACAGTCACCTATGACAGACATTTTCTGCAGTTTTCAGCGAACCACAATCACTGTAGAAGAGAGTGCAGGGTCAGAGCTGCTTGGGGCATCAGTTTACCAAGTGCAGGGACATAACTGGATATTCTGCATGTGTCAGCCTGGTGGAGGTGTTAGTTGATTGTGAGAATTGTATCTACATGTATGCATATTATACATATATATGCATATGGACATACATTCACATATATATGAATGAATATATATGAATGAACTTTAGATTTAATCACATTTAATAAGTCTGAATGATCTACACAATTTGTCACTATTACTCAAAGTAATCTCAGTTAGATGTTTCTACAGTGGGGCGAATTTTACACTTTTAAATCAAATATTTTTAAAAACATTTCTTTGTTTTGTATCTTCTTATGAATGGATTTCCAAGTATTCCTTTTTATGCCATCGTGTTTAATAAAACCTGTCAATTTCTATGTGGAGATGTATAAAAATTGTACTAGTCAGATTTTACACACTATTTTAACAAACCATTCAAAAACTCAGTGGCTTCTCATACTAAACATTTGTGTCTATAGTCATGGATGTTCATGTTGACAATAATTTGAATAATGCACACAGGGCTCATCTATGTGGTTCTTCTGCAGGAAGATGAATGGTTCTCTAGCCTACGGATTGTGGTTGATCTGGGGCCAAGACAGAGTGTGGTGACTCCCATGACACATCATTCTCATGGCAAGCTGTAGGAGGGTACAGAAACCACAAAACAAGCAAATCCAAGTCCAGTCATTCTGACAGAATTGTATATAATTTGGACTTTGTAATTTTTAAATTTCTACAAATCATTATCATATTTATTGTTTTAGGTTATGTGATCATGTTGTTTCCAAATAATTATATTTTTCCAAATATACAGTCTAAAGAGTCTTGTAATTTAATTTTGTGTGAATTAGAAAGTAAATTTGGAGGGATTTTTGAGATGTGGCTTTAATTTAACAGGTGGCTTTTAATAGAAATGTCTTAAATGAAAATAGAAAATTAAAGAAAGACTAGTTTAGGGGAAGTAAAAATGCTCTATAACAGAGCATCTTAAACCTTACACAGCTCTCCTGCCATCTTGTTAAAATGGAGAGCCATGTGACTAGGTATCAGGTGGAGACAGCTATTTCGCATTTGTCACAGACTTTCAGGGTTGTTGATGATGCTCTCATTTATAGAGAATTTTAAGCAACAAGGTATTCTTATATTAAGAAAAAACAATGCTTCCCCCACATTTAGTTTTTGTTTTTTTTTTTTCAATCACAAAAGTCCTTCATTGTCAGGTTATTTCTATATACATGACACAATTTCCTCAACCCATCTGTTCCCTCAGTCACTTAACAATATCTTCTTGTTATGACCTAATGTTGATAGCTAGAAGCATATTCAAACATATTCTGGGGCCTTCCCCTAACTGGCCAACTGCTGAGAGATGTAAAAACAGTGACCATCCCAGGCTGACTTCTGTCAACTCCCCATCACCACCGTCACTTCTGGAAGCACATTTTCCTGAGCTTCCTTTCCTCTATGGTTCCCTAGAGAGTTGCTCACAAGGCACCTTACCCTAGATCTGGAGGTCAGAAGAGGAGGAAACAATGCGTTTAATCAGTACCTGCAGGCAGATGAGTGATAAGTGAGGGACTGGAGAATCACCTGGGGAGGGGCTGCCGAGGTTAGGGCATCATCCCCTCCATCCCTGGCCCTCTTAGACAGGTCTGAGGACCACGTGGCTAGGCAGCCTGTATCTCCAATGGTATAAATTCTCTGACTTATGGGGTATCACTGATGAATCACCGTTTCTAGTGTCTGCTTCCCTTATTACTATATCCCCAGGCCTTTGAAGAGTGATATTTAGACATTGCTTCCCTACAGGAAGCAATTCCTACTTGGAATACCTAGAGTGGCTTCTCTTTTGCTGTACAAACCCCAGAGGATGCCATCACCCACACTCCTCAAGTATAATGATCTGGGGTAAAGGGAGTTAGTCAGGAGACCGGGGATCCTCCTTGCCATTCTCCCAAAGCTCCCATAATCTCCAAATTGTGGCTGCCTCTGAGAAACTGTCTGAGCAGTTGCAGGCATCAGAGGAGCAACGGGGCAGCCTAGCCCTTCACATCTGCTTCCATGGTGGTTTATGCTCTGACCTGTAACACTGTGGGCGGGTAGCTGTTAGACTGTTGGCAGTAGTAGGTCCCAGCATCTTCAGGCTCTAGGCTGCTGATTCTTAGGGTGAAGTCTGTCCCAGACCCACTGCCGCTAATCCGCGACAGGACCCCAGTTTCCAGCTTGGATGTTGCATAGATCAGGAGCTTAGGAGCTCTCCCTGGCTCCTGATGATACCAGACTAACCACTTGTTAATGTTCTGACTGGCCCCGCAGGTGATGGTGACTCCTTCTTTTGAAGCCATGGACAGGACGGCAGGAGACTGGGTCAGCACAATCTTGCCATGAGAGGCTGAAACCACACAGGGAACATTGGCAGAGCCTCAGGATATGTACATGGAAGTCACCAGAATCTAGTTAGGTGGGACATATGATACTACTTATTTTTAAAATATGCTAAATTCATCTATGGAAGGATTCCCAATGAAGAAAGAAAATCAGGCATGAAAATCATACCCCCACTTTAATCTGCTTTGTGTAAATATTCTCACCTGGAACCCAGAGGAGCAGAAGGCCAAGAAGCTGTGATGGAGTCACCATCTTGCTGCTTTCAATGGGTCCAATGTGTTCCTGCCACACCCCCAGAGATTCTAAGACTCTGAGAGGCAGAAACACTTCAGATCTAAGAGGAAGAATATATGCAAATTATGGGGCATTCGTATTGCTTAAAATACTCAATAATAAATTTATCAGAAGTATCCCCCCACCAGGACCCAGTCTCCTCTGGGTATGTTATCTCCCTCTTCTGGGCATGTGGAGGTTGTGAAAGTGCTTACCCCATGCTTGGCCAACTACAAGGTCTACCAGAAGGGGGCATGGCATATGATCTAATGCAGTCCTCTGGTGGACATTGCTGTCACCTGCAGTGAAGAGCTAGTCACATCCTCAGTCTTGGCCCATGACTATGATAACTCCCTGCTCTCTGCTGCAGTGCGTTGTATAAACATCCCCCAGAGCATCCCACCAGGCCATACTCTGTCAATTACATCCTGTTAATTGCACACCATGAGCGAGAAGTGGTGAGGACTTCACCTACTTGCAAAAACACATGTGTTCCAACAGTGCAATCGAACCCTACAAAAATTCATTGGGGCCCCCATCTTGGTGGCTATGTCAGGGGTCCAGATATCTGAGGAATATGGGGACATCCTCTCCAGAGTAAAGGACAAGTGCTTGCATTTTGTACCTCTGACCACTGAGGTTGAAGCACACTACCTTGTTGAGTGTTGAGTGTTGGGACAACACATTCCACACTTGGATAAGCTATACCATTTTGGTTATGAGCTAATTTTGAAGTCACTAGTGTAGAGTGGGTGCAGAGCCAGGAGGGACTGTATCAGGTTTAGGTCTCAATGCAAGTGGGCCCTATGACCTCTCCTATAATTTGGTGGTACATGCATCTGTGCCTAGGAAGGACATTGTGGACACTCTGGCAAGCCCAGAGGAATACTCATAGTATAGACTTCCCGGTTCTTCAGCAAGACTTGGGCCTTCTCACAAACAACCTATTCACTGTTCAACAAGTAGTTCCCAGCATAGCACAGGCCCCAGTAGACCTGTCCACAGCACATCAATTAACTGTGTGACAGAGCTGTTCGTCCTAAACCAGAAATGTCTGACACACCAGATTTTTTTTAAGATTTTATTTATTTATTTGAGAGAGAGACAGTGAGAGAGAGCATGAGTGAGGAGGTCAGAGAGAGAAGCAGACTCCCTGTGGATCTGGGAGCCCGATGTGGGACTCGATCCTGGGACTCCGGGATCATGACCTGAGCCTGAAGGCAGTCGACAACCAACTGAGCCACCCAGGCATCCCTGACACACCAGATTTTAAGATTGGGTGGATCCCAGCAGCAGACAATCTCAGAAAGGAGATAGTATTTTCTTTAGTATTGGATCCAAACAGATACAGTGGGCACACGATTTATGGGACAAGAGTTTCAGATCACCACAATAATTACCACTCTTGCCCAAACACCACTGCACGAGCTCCTATTTTCAGCCTCATGAGGCTTTATATTTAATGCATTTTCTTATTTCTGCATTCCTGCTGCTCCAGCCAGGAAGGGACCACCTCTCCCAACATTAGCTAATTCTCAGAGGCAGTAAAAGACTTGCCCAAGGGCATAGGACTGATATGCAAGACAGACAATCCTGAGTCCAAATCCTTACTCCCTTTTTGTTAATGAGACCAGCAATCTGTGACATTTCCCTCTATCCAAATCCCCCTGGGTACCAGAGGACAAGGGGCACACCTATAGTCTGCAGCCTGCTGAAATTTTCAAACTCTCCAATCTTATGTCTAAGTAGCTTATTGACTTTGCTTCTCCATTACTCCTCATGAAATACACAGTAAAAAATACAGGCCAGCAGTACTTCTCTCTGCCTGTGCTTCTCACCTCGGTACTTCCTGTGTCGCTGCGTGGCATGCTCTGTGTTCTATTTCCAGGGGACTATGTGTATAATAAAAACTTCTTACTGCATTGTAATAGCTTTCCTGTCTTTGTTTCTTACCACATGTGATTAAAGATGCAGGGCCTGCCAACCAGCTAATAGCAGAGAAAGGACTCCAGGTTCTGCCCAGATTCCCATGATATGTTGATGTAAGTTAAACTGGACAGCTCCCATACCATTCCGTAATGAAATAGGATTTTTTTTAGTAGACGCTCAAAGAGTACAAATGATCATTGACTTAATGTGGCCGGGAAAGTGGCCTTAAGTAAGGATACGGATGCCATATGGGGTGGCTGGTTAGGAAGGGTCTGTTAGGAGAAGAGTGAAAGGATAAAGGAGGAAAGATCAGAAGCAAGAAATTACCCAATCTAAACCAAAATGAGAAACTTAGCTAAAAACAAATCAAAGCAAAACAAAACCCCAAAGTCAAAACCAACAACAGCAAAACCCTACAGTATCTGGGATACATGGGACCAAACAGAAGATCTAACGTTTGTGCTACTGGAATCCTAGAAAGAGTGGGGAGAGAGGATGGAGACAAAAAATATTTTGAACAATTAATTGTTTAAAAATTTTCACATTTAACAGACCCCAAATAGCATAATCCTGAAGAGATATATGTCAAGACACATCGAATTAACATTTCTGAGCACTAAAGAAAAAGGAAAAATATCATAGGATGAAAGAGAAAAATCACACCTATTCAGAGAGGAAAACACCTCAAATGACAGAGGATTTCTATTCAGAAACCATGGGGACCAGAAGGAAATGATGGCAACATTTCTTTTTTCTGGATATAATTGACATATAAACTTGTGTAAGTTTAAGTTTTACACAATGTGATAATTTGATCTATGTTTATATTGTGAAATGGTTATCAACATAAGGATAGTTAATGCAACCTTCACTGCACATAATTATCCTTCTTGTTTTACTTATTTACTTTTTTGTGGTGAGAACATTGAAGGTTTATTCTTTTAGTAACCTTCAAGTACAATATAATACTGTTAACTAGAGTCATCTTGCTGTACATGAGACCATCAGAAATTATTTTATATGCAGAAGTTTGTACCCTGTGATCAACATCTTCCCTATTTATCTCACCACCCAGCCCCTGGCAAACACTAAACTATTCTCTGTTTCTATGTATTTGGTTTTTTTAGATCCACATGGAGGTGATATTATACATAATATCTTTCTCTGTCTTCCTTATTTCACTTAGCATATTACTTTCAAGTTTCATCCATGTTGTCCCAAATGGCAAGATACCCTTCCCTTTCATGGCTGAGTAGTATTTCATTACGTGCATACAGATTTATAACACATCTTCTTTATCCATTTATCCATCAGTGGACACTTAGGTTGTTTCCATATCATGGCTGTTTTAATAATGCTGCAATGGACCCAGTGGTGCATATATATTTTCAAATACCCAGAAGTGGAATAACTGGGTCATAGGATAGTTCTATTGTTAAGTTTTTGAGGAAACTCCATTCTGTTTTCCATAGTGGCTGCACCAATTTCCATCCCCAACAACAATACCTGAAGGTATTTCTCCTTATCCTCTCCATATCCTCTTTCTCCATATCCTCTATAACCCTTGGTATTTCTTGTATTTTTTGTTTGTTTGTTTGTTTGTTTGTTTGGTTGGGGTTTTTTTTGTTTTTGTTTTTGTTTTTTTTTGGTAACTAGATACTGAATTTTATCAAATAGTTTTTCTGCATCTGTTGAGACAATCTTATGATTTTTACCCTTAATTTTGTTCATGTGATACATCATGCTGATTGTTTTATGGATATTGAACCATCCTTGAGTCTCTAGAATAAATCTTACTTGATCATGGTGTATGATCCTTTTACTGTATGAAAGGTGATTTTTGCATCAATGTTCATCAGGGATATCGGCTTCCAGGTCTGGCCCTTCTGTTCTGGACGCCAAGAGCTAGAGCCTTGTCTCCCATCCCCTCCTGCTCCAGGCAGGGCTGGTCCCCCAGAATGGGATCCGGGAGGGGAAGCAGAAGCAAATAGCTTGGGTTCCATGAAAATACAGAAACATGACAATGTGGATGTGTAGCTTGCTCCAAACTGCACGTAAGTGAACAAGTGTTTAATTTCAAACCCTATTATTTGCCCTATAAATGTGGCCCTTGTGGGGATGGTCCACTGGACGTTCCCCCTGAGGGGAGGATGCTCCACTCTTGACTTCTCAGTCGGGACTCCAGCCTGGCTGTCTCCACAGGGCTTCCCCAGCTGGTGAGGTGGGGTGTTCTAAGTACCTGATATGAAGTAAAGTGGCCTTATTCTCATTTCCTGCCTACTATTCCCTTTCTGTATGTGTAGATTCCTTTCCTCTTCTGTTTCTATTAGTGTTTCTGTAATAATAATAA
>NW_019154527.1:0-4500 GCF_002288905.1 Enhydra lutris kenyoni | reverse complement strand
CTCAGTTCCTGGACCTAAGTCAGTTCCTACTCTCAAGCACATTGACTCAGGGAAGTCCAGGTCTCAAAGGAAAGACCTTAAGGTATTGCCATAGATGTATTGAGAAAATCTGGCTTTTTATTTTCCATAGGGAACTTGGGGCTTAGGGCTTGAACCCAGAATGTGTCCTCTCTGCCCTGATGAGAAAGCTCTCTGTTAGACGGACACACGGGGGACAGCAATGCTCTGGTGGATGAGACAAGGGAACAAGCTTTCCACAGAAAAAAAGCAAACACACAAACAGGGAAACAATCCATCCCAAATTAAAGCAGTAGAAGAATATTTGTTAACTGACAAGAAAGCTGTAGGAGTTCATGAGAACTCCTCAGGACAAAAGTTCCATCCCTCATAGGAGACACTTTGGGGTTGGGGATGCAAACTGCTACACAGAGTTAAGAGTTTATTAAAATGAGGAATTATAAGGAGGCTTCTGATCAAAGAGAACTTCTGTCTCACTTTCCCGGATTAGAGTGTGGTGACTGGGAGCCCTGCCCAATGATTAGCATCAATGCAGGAATAACCTTCACATCTGACATAAGACATGCTCCCATTTCTTCAAAGGACTCACATGAGTCTCAGCTCTAGAAAATTTATTTCCTTATTTCATTATTCCATAAAGTGCAAAGAAAAGGAATGACTATATTGGGAAGGAATTCAGATTATGTATACAGAGATCAGGGCTTTCAAATAACTTATAAAGTCAGAAGATCAACAGATTCACATATATATGGGAGCCGCCTGGAGCCAAAACTATTCTCTGTGAGTTCATCCTCTAGTGGGTGAATATTTGCAGTTATTTAGAAAAGGTGACCCATTTAAGCCACAGGTCCCAAAAATCTACCAAACAGACCTCCTGTTGGGGACACTCCCTCTGCTGGGTGGCAGAGAGAACTTCCATTTGGGCTCAGTCAGGAACAGGTCTGTTGTCTCTCAGCTTCAACAAAGCATTATAAGTTTGTGCTGTTCGGCTTGAGAAAATGTATAGATCAAGTTCTACCGAATGTATAACAGCATCACACTCCTCACCTACACACCCTGACCCCAGAATAATAAGACTCATATAAACAAAGCAGCAAGAGAAGTGACGCAAGGGACACAAATGACACACTGGCTTCCAGTTTTATGGACTCCAAAGTGACGTCCCATGGCAAAGAGACAAAAAATGCAATGAAACCAACCTGTGTAAGACCTTGCTTATTGAGGTGACAGTGGTCAAGATTAGAGACTCCTAGAGTCCTGGTCCCCACCTGGATCTCATGGAGGTTCTTCTTACATCCCTTACAGATGTCGATGATTTCTTTGTGGTGTGCAGTGACCAACGTTGATGAAGTTACTTTTATTGTCCAGGGTACTACAAAGTTCCTACAGACACAGGAGATAAAGACTCCTCTTAGGAAATAGGAACAGTCTTTCTTCAGTCTACAGGTAGCAGAGGAAAATTTCAAAGCCTTCTCTGTCAAGAAAAAACTCTTAGAAGGTTTTGCATTTTTTAGGCATTTCAGGGAAAGAAATTATGAGATAAACAACCAAACACAAAAGATGACTTTCAAAGTTTTCATGTTAAGTTTTGTAGGAAATAGTAATATTTTTGAAGTTCAAGCATTCTTAGGAATACATTATACAAAACATAGTTTAAAAACTGATACACAGTAAATAAACATGATGGATGAATCATTTTCAGCCAAATTTCCACACATTGAGGTTTCACATATGATATTGGGTAATGTGATTCTGATTTTCTTTGGTATATTTGACAAACAGTATTAGATATTGTGATTCATAATTTAACATGTGAAATGAATAGTTTTCAAACTCATCTTAAGATTTAAAATATTATCTTATATTTTTCTTTTTGTTTTTTTCCTGATTTATTCATTTTCAGTAGTTTAACTTTCTGAATCATTCACCAGCAGGATTCATTAGGAGGGCTGGCATTTTCAAGAGTAAGATTCAGGATTTCTTGGCTAGTACTCTAAGAAAAGATCAAGATATAAAACACATGAAAGATTAAATAAAATGACAACTAGTACCATATAGGACATGGGCTATTAGTCCTAGTTCTATCACAACTTGTCATCAGCACCCAGGTCCCTCCATAGAGTTCAAGGTTTACTAACACTACCATTGTTACATAATCATTCTTCCAACTATGGTACAAAATTGCACTCTAGGAGGATATCCTGGAAGATATTCAGACCAAGATTTATTGTGTAATCTTGCCTGGCCTTTCATGTATTCAGTAATTCTTCAATTCAGTATGAACTTGGACTTGAATTACCTGAGATCTAACAGAACTACAAATTCTATTCCTTCAGTTTCTCCAGGATTTTGTTTGCCCGACAGTGACTTGAGTTGTCATGTACTTTGAGGTTGACACAATTCTCACCAACCATTGACTAACACCTACATCAGGCTGACACAGGCAGAATCATCAGGTTATGCCCCAACCTTAAAGAAGGATGGTTGGTAAACTGATGCCCCAAGCAGCTCTGACCCCGCACCCCCTTCCACGGTGACTGTGGTTCACCCGAGACATCAGAAAACGTCTGTCATAGGTACAGGTGACCTCAAATTATTAGAAGTTTTACCCCGTCCTTGCCATTCTCACCTACAGAATCTCATTTTGAACTACGGACTCAAAGCTGTGGACAGTGAACATAAAAGCCAAGAGAGCCAAAAACTTCTCGCACAGAGCTAACAAGGAACCAGAACCTCTGACAGAAACTGGTTACACATGATGAGGAAGCTTCTGTATGGGAAGGGGAAACATTGTTTTCAGGGGAAATGGGAAACATTGTTCATTCTGTCTCATCCTCTTAGACATGTTGAAAATGCCTCCAATTTTACTTTCTCATTCATACAAAATTAAATTACAAACTTCTGTTGTCCATCAACTTGGCCAAAGCACTATGAGTTCCAGCTGTTTGCCCTGAGAAAATTTATAGATTAAGCACTACAGAATATATAACAGGATCACACTCCCCACCCACACACCCTAACCCCAGAATAATGGACTCACATAACAGAAGCATCAAGAGAACCGCCCCAAGGGACACAACTCATACCCTGGCTTCCAGTTTGATGGATTCCAAATGGACGTCTCCCTGGCAAAGAGACAAAAGTGCAAGAAAACCCACCTTTGTGAGTCCTTCCTCATTCAGGTGACAGTGGTCAAGATAGGAGACTCCAGAGTCCTTTTCCCCACCTTGACCTCATGAATGTTTTCTTATACCCCTTACAGATGCCAGTGATTTCTGTGTGGTATACCCCGACCTGCTTGATGGGGTCCATTTTACTGTCCAGAATACAACCTAGTTTGTAAACATGAAGGACACAAACACTTCAGGTCAGAATTAGGAATGCTCTTCCTTTAGTCTACAGGGAGTACAGGAAAACTTCAAAGCCTTTAGACGAGAAAGAAATCTTTATAAGATTTTACATTTTCTGGATTTTTTAAGGCAAGGAATTATGAGATATGTAATCAAACAGAAAAGGAGACTTGTAAAGTTTTCATGTCAAGTTTTGTAGGAAATAGTAATATTTTTGAAAATCAAGAATTCTTAGGAATACTTTGTAAAAAAAAAAGAAGAAGCAAACTTTCAACTGATACACAGTAAATAAACATAACAGATGAATAATTTCTGGCCATATATTCACACATTGAGGTTTCATATACGATAAGGGGTAATGCGATTCTGATCCTTTTTTTTTAGTTTACTTGACACACAGTGTTAGATAATGGAATTCTTACTTTAACATCTGTAATGAATAGTTTTTCAAACTCACCTTAAGATTTACAGTACTGTCTTGTATTTTCCATTTGTTTTTCTCCTGATTTTTTTTCTTTTTCACTGACTTATCTTTCTGAATTCACTCAGAGCAGGATGCATTAGGAAGGCTGGCATTTTCAAGAGTAAGATTCAGGATTGCACTGGCTAGCACAGAACTCACAAAAAAGGGCAAATAAAATGTTAGCTAGTCAACTCTGGGACATGGGCTCTTCTACTTCTACTTCTACTTCTTCCATGGTTTGTCATCATCCAAGTCTCCATCCTGAGATCAGGCTTTGCTTTCGATACCCTTTTTACACACTAACTCTGTTAGATTTTACACAAAATCTAACTCTTGGAGGATTTCCTAGAAGATATTCAGACTGAGCTTTTCTGATATTATGCCTGAAATTGTATGTATTCAGTTATTTTTCAAGTCAGCAGGACTTTGGATTTGAATTACTGGAGATCTAAATCCTTCTCCAGGATTTTGTTTGCAGAATGGTGACTTGAGTTGTGAGGTAATTTGAAGTTGATACAATTCTCACAAATGATTCAATATCACATAATGTTAAGCTGACACATGAAGAACCATCAGTTTATGTCCCTATTTTAGTGAAGGGTCTCACATGTAGCATACGGTATGTGTACCTCTCACTATCTGCCTATCTCTCTCTCTCTCTCTCTCTCT
>NW_019154526.1:1664-15781 GCF_002288905.1 Enhydra lutris kenyoni | reverse complement strand
GTGGTTCTCAAAGTGCAGCGCTTCCACTGGCAGCAGCAGCCTCCCATGGGAACCTGCTGGAAATGCAGTCTCAGATCACCCCAGACCCTGGAATCCTGGCCTTTGCAGTGGGGCCCAGCAATCTGTGGTCCAACGAGCACTTCAGGTGATCCCCTATGCATACTCAAGTTTGGAGAACCACTGCATTCCGTGATTTCTAAGGTCTCTTCCAACCTAAAACGTTTTCATTAATATCGCACCATTAAGCCCAGGGCATTTTGCACAAAATCATGCTGTCTTGATCTGGAACCAAAATGTTGAAGAAAGAAAGAGAGAAAGAGAGAAAGAGAGAAAGAGAGAAAGGAAAGAAAGAAAGAAAGAAAGAAAGAAAGAAAGAAAGAAAGAAAGAAAGAGAAAGAAAAGAAAGAGAGAGAGAGAGAAAGAAAGAGAGAAAGAAAGAAAGGAAGGAAGGAAGGGAGAAAGGAAGGAAGGAAAGGAGAAAGGAGGGAGGGATCGAAGAAAGAGAGAAGAGAATAGAAAGACGAGAAGAAAAAAGGAAAAAAAAGAAATCAAAAGGAAAGAGAAAAAAGAAAAGAGAAGAGAAGGAAAGGAAATGAAAGGAAAGGGAAGGGAAAAAAGCAGCAGCTTGACTGGAGTTTGTGTTAGTGGAAGGAAGCACTCCAGCCCCTTGGTGGAATTTGTACCTACTGTGTCAAGACTTCCTGTTTTATTTGGGGCACCTGCCTGGCTCAGTTGGCCACACATGCAAGTCTTGATCTCAGGGTTGTGAGTCTGAGCCCCACGTTAGGAGAAGAGACTACCTTAAAAAAAAATCCATTTAGAAAGAGCTACCAATCTTGAATCACTTGCATAGCACATATTGGTAATCATGACTTAGTCTTTCTTCCTGGGGTCTGCATGGAGAGGGGAGCAAGGACCCCTCTTCACAAAAGCAAACTGGAGGCGAGGTGGTGGGCGGGGTGGCAAAGAGACAGCCTGTCCATCACCCCTTCTCAGCCAATGAGCTTAGACCTAGAGGCCTCCAGGGAGAGGCCCTGCTGGAGGGAACTGGACGCTGGAGAAACCTGCGGGAGGGAACTTTCCGGAGCTCTTCGTCAACTTGCCCCGACTTTGGCCAGATGTAAATGGCAGCTCAAGGCCGACAGGGAATCTGCCAGGCGAGGTTCTCCAGCAGTCGTGGCCATCATGCCAACCCCAGGCCACCGTCCTCCCCGAGCAGCAGGGCCTCAGCCACCTCCCTCGTTTGCCCTCACCTGTGTCCTGGCTTCCCAGCCATAGCCAGGCAGGAGGCAGCCGGGGTCCCCCAACGCGGCTGGTGGAAGCAGCGACCTAAACCCAGCTCTGGCTGCCCAACCGGAAGCAGCTGCTGGGAAGGATGGAGGGGGAGGAGGGGCACCGGGGGCCGTCCCGGGGACTGTTGAGGACGTGAACCCTCGTGCTGTGGAGGCCACTCAGCGAG
Organism: Enhydra lutris kenyoni; assembly: GCF_002288905.1. Taxonomy (NCBI): domain Eukaryota; kingdom Metazoa; phylum Chordata; class Mammalia; order Carnivora; family Mustelidae; genus Enhydra; species Enhydra lutris. Next base: position 14,322 of record NW_019154526.1, on the reverse strand, counting down.
GCCAAGAGGACGGGTCTGGCCACAGGACGCCAGAGAGCCAGACTGTGGCGCCGAGGGACTGCCCGTCATCTTTCCCCAGCTGCGCCCTCCTGAGCCTCCTGCCTTCATTAGGGGATGGAGGACACTTGGCGGTGGGGCAGAGAAAGGCACTGAGATGGGAAAGCAGAGGAGCCTCAAGCTCTGCTCAGGAGGCCCTTTTCTGCCAGCGAGGCTGTGGCGCGGGCATCACAAGGCGCAACGAAGAGTGGCCGGCCCCCTCGCGACTGACGGCTGGAAGGAAGGAATCAGCCATAGAGAGGAGACAAATTCCTCCAGCCAAGGTAGCTTCCCAGGAAAAATGGGATAGATTCAGTTGGAGCATATGTAAACTTCCTTCAGGACTTGCCTAATGATGTTAAGCAGTGACTTATTGCTGTCTGAGAGAGTGAGAGAAAATACGCCCGTCCCTATCAACCTGTTTGATAAGAGATATAAATCATCTTATAAGCCTACAGAAATAAAAATAAATGAAAACCAGGTATTGAGGAGACAGTTAAGGAAATAAAAAAGGGACACAAAACTTGAGAAGAAGTCTGAAAGTAATGTCTACCCTAAAAAATTATTTATTTTGGAGTGAAAGTTTTAAAGAACGCAGGGTTGCTCTGAAATGTGGTTCAGAAACCCAATGATTTATTTTAGAGCACCTGGAAGAGATTTTGCTCAAGGTCTCCGATGCTAGTGAGCCTACGAGTTTCACAGAATTTCTTTGAGCCCAGTGAGTATTTCTCAAATGAGGTGTTAACTAAAACATACATAATGAAGTCATATCCAGATGATTCTGATCCTTTCTCTCTTTTTAAAGATTTTATTTATTTATTTATTTGGGAGAGAGACAAAACAATTTCCAAAGACTCATTCTTCAGTTACTATTGGAGTCCTGAAATGCCCAGCTTGGAATGCTACGTAAGGTTATTAAAGCTATAATTCCTGAAGATCTTCAACTGGGGTTCTTTTTCCATGAGCACCCAGTCCCAAGATCAGTATTATACTTGGCAGGACCACACACATAGAATGATGATGACTATGACAAAGGGGAAGAAGCAGGTGAGAAGAAGAGGAAGAAAAAGATTAAGCAGATGTAGAAGGAGAATGCTAAAGCAAACTACTTTGCAGAATGCAAGTAGCAGTGAGCCAGGTGTGGTACATGTCATTAAAGAACAGCCTGGACACCCTCTGAATTGCTTAGAGTTTCATTTAAAAAAAAGTTTTCTGAGTAGCTAAATGAGAAGTTTTGTAAAGGTTTTAAAACCAGTGTTTTCTTCTTAGAATTTCAGTTGTCCCCCACTTCTGTGCCAGATACAGATTCACCGTACTCTATGTACTTCCATAGTTTGGTTCTTGTGAAGTCCTTTTGTCATAGCTATAAGAATAAAGCTGTAGGGGCACCTGGGTGGCTCAACCTGTTAAGCGTCTGCCTTCAGCTCAGGTCATGATCCCAGGGTCCTGGGATGGAGCCCCGCATCGGATTCCCTGCTCAGCAGGAAGCCTGCTTCTCCCTCTCCCACTTCCCCAGCTTGTGTTCCCTCTCTTGCTGTCTCTCTCTCTGTGTCAAATAAATAAATAAATAGAATCTTAAAAAAAAAAAAAAGGAAGAAGAAAGCTTTAAAATATCCCCCTAGTTAGTGATTTAGAAAACCTTCCTGAGCAACCAGCTGAAGTAATTTTCAAGCCAGCTCTCTTGGCTTATGCCTTCCTCCTTCCATAGTGGAAATGTAGTCTCTTGTATTAACTAGTAAATGATGCCCTTTTAACGTGACCATGGGTATGTAAAGGGTTCCAGTTAGACCATATTCAGTAACTATTAGCTTGTTTGAGGATTTTTTTAAAGAAGAGATATATTTTATCTTTTAAGTAGGCTCCACAGTGGGCACTTGAACTCCCAACCCTGAGATTAAGACCTGAGCTGAGATCAAGAGTTCAACACTTGGGGCTCCTGGGTGCCTCAGTGTGTTAAAGCCTCTGCCTTCAGCTCAGGTCATGATCTCAGGGTCCTGGGATCGAGCCCCGCATCGGGGCTCTCTGCTCAGCAGGGAGCCTGCTTCCCTCTCTCCCCTTGCCTGCCTCTCAGCCTACTTGTGATCTCTCTCTGTCAAATAAATAAATAAAATCTTAAAAAAAAGAAAAGAAAGAGTTCAACACTTAACCAACTGAGCCACCCGGGTGCCCCTTCTTTGAGGATTTCTGCAGGACTGTTAAATTCAAAGAATCACAGTCTGGTGATTAATCAGTGAGGTGTTAATAAGGTCTCGTTTTCATTTTATACTTTGTCATGAAGTACATTCAAACAGTTAATAAAACAGTTTGTGGGGGCGCCTGGGTGGCTCAGTGGGTTAAAGCCTCTGCCTTAGGCTCAGGTCATGATCTCGGGGTCATGGGATTGAGCCCCACACTGGGCTCTCTGCTCAGCAGGGAGCCTGCTTCTCCCCCCACCCTCTCTGTCTACTTGTGATTCTGTCAAATAAATAAATAAATAAATAAATAAATAAATAAATAAATCTTAAAAAAAAAAAAAACCAAAAACAGTTGGTGAAGTGCTCTACCTACTAAGAATGTTATCTTCTCACCTTTTAGGTAAGTTTGTAGCAGACTATTTTGTGGAAGGGAGGCTAAAGTATCCAGGGAAAAAAGACGTTCTGGAGCAGTGGTTTTCAGAGTGTGGCTCCCACGGTGATGATCTAGGTCTGTGTTCTGGCGCAAGACAACAGGAGAAGGGGCCCTGCACCTAAGGTGAAACCAACCTTAATCCACTGGCTGGAAAATGTTGCCGGTGAACTGAATAGGTCAGCAAGGCCTGGGCCGGGGAGGAGACTGGAGCTCGCTAGATAGATCCTGAGCCACAGCGTTCTGAGGGCAATGATGAAGTGGCCGTAGTGGAGAAAAGAGTAAGACACAAAGCTAGGTCCCCTGACCCCTTGATACATCATTGACGGTTTTATTCATGGATCTTTGGGAATCTGTGTACCTGAATTAAGAACCACTGGTAGAAGTGAAAAACAGAAGCCAAAATAAGAATCCAGGAACGTTCCAAACAAAGAGTAACAGAGGGCCAAGCAGGAGATCTAAATGAATTCGGATGATTAAGGACAGATACTATAGTGGCCTTTTCAGTGTTCCCATCATGCACTTGCTCGCCAGAACTCGGGCACTCAGTTAAAGGGCCTGACAGAAGGAAGATGGGGTGAAAATGAAAACAGAGTGGCTACATGTTGATAACTTAGAGAAGTCGGGTGTTCTTTACACGGCTCCTTTACTTTTCTGTATATTTGAAATTGCTCATACTAAACGATTTAGAAATAATAAATAAAGGATCTGACATGCTGTTTCATTATCAGAATTACTGGGGCGCCTGGGTGGCTCAGTTGGTTAAGCGTCTGCCTTCAGCTCAGGTCATGATCCCAGGGTCCTGGGATCTGAGTCCCATGTCAGGCTCCCTGCTCAGCGGGGAGTCTGCTTCTCCCTCTCCCTCTCCTTCTGGCCCCAGCTCGTGCTCGCTCTCTCACTCGCTTGCTCTCTTTCAAATAAACAAATGAAATCTTAAAAAAAAAAAAAAAAGACACAAAGCTAGTTGTAGAAGAATACAAATACTGTGATGCCACTTGTGTAAAATTTTATAATATGCAACAGATACTACATATTTTGGGATAAAAGTGTGTATTTTTTTTTAAGATTTTATTTATTTATTTGACAGAGAGAGATCACAAGTAGGCAGAGAGGCAGACAGAGAGAGGAGGAAGCAGGCTCCCTGCCGGGCAGAGAGCCTGATGTGGGGCTCGATCCCAGGACCCTGGGATCATGTCCTGAGCTGGAGGCAGAGGCTTTAACCCACTGAGCCACTCAGGTGCCCCTAAAAGTGTGTATTTAACAACATGATTCATTCCAGCGAATGAAGGCAAAGAAAAAATGCACATGGGAATGAAACACCAAATTCATGCTACTGGTTACTACTTGAGAAAAAATATGCAGAGCTTCAACTCCATTTCTACTGCTTTATTTCTAACGCTGGAGAGCACTTACATGGGCCCTGAGGAAGTTCATATTAGTATCGCTATAGTTTTATATGTAGCAAATGGGCCTACTCTCTAGAATCTAGAAGAGAAAGTGGATGAAAGGGTAATTGGTCAGAGAAAGGAAGGTGGCCCATGAGTTTGGTGAGCAGGTCTTGTTTCTACATTCAGTTAAGGTTACTTAGATGCCATATCTGGATGGCATTAATAATTTCACTGCCCATGTTACAATGGCATACTTCATCATCTGCTTTATGTCAGCATCCCTCAACTGTGAGCTCCACTGGTTGGAACCTCAAAAGGTCTTATTTATTTTCTGTCCTAACGTACCAAGTACCTCCAGAGAGAAGTTAGTCTTAGGCAAATCTATAAAAATGGGAAGTTTGCTTCTCTAGCTCCTTTGCCTCTTTTTCCAATGTCCTTCATTCTCAGAGAGTGACCTCTGTCCTCTCCAACCTCACCACTATCCCTAGGTACCTAAAATCAGGATTATCCACTATCATTCTCCATACAGACCTCCCTTCCCTGGGAGCACCCCATGCTCTAGATGTTTTCTTCAGTCCTCTACTCCTTGCTTCCTCTCAGAATTTCTATTCTACTTCCTCCAGACCCTGCCTTAAATAATATTTGGTTAATGACACTTTCAGATAGGTTGTAATACCATTTTAACTTACAAGGTACTTGTCTCTGTCTAGAGGGCCTATGAAATGATGCCAAGATGGGGAATTTCAAACCTTGTGGAGAAGCAGGGGAAGAAGATTTTGGAAGATTTTAACTTATACCATATAAAGAGACAGCAAGCTGACTTTTGAGCAAGTGACCTCTCTGACCTCCAAAAGTTGTAATTTAGTGTGAGTTAACCACAAAGCAAACACTTTAACAATGGTGGAATCCCCTGCAATCTTACACATGCTTTTTAACTGTTAAATTAAGACATTTTCCCTATGAAGTTGCCCCCTCAATCTAAGGATAATTATATCCTCTGGTGATATTGGATATATTGGTATCTACGGAAATTACCAACACTTGACAGAAATTCCACGCCCAATTTTAATCTCATTAATCTATTGGGGGCTCGCCCAATTCATAAATGTAATCCTATAACCCAGTAACATTTGGTTTTGGACCTTGTATAATTAACCAATATAGAGACAGCAAGTTGCTTATACAATAGTCCCCCCATCTTTGTAGGGTACCTTCCAAGTCCTCCAGTGGCTGCCTGAAACCACAGATAGTACCAAGCCCTACATATACTGTGTTTTTTCCTGTACATACCTACCTATGATAAAGTTTAACTTATAAATTGGGCAAAATAAGAGATTAGCAACAATAGCTAATAATAAAATAGGACAATTATAACAATACTGCGATAGTTATGTGAATGTGGTCTCTCTCTCAAAATATCTTAACATCCTATACTCACCCTTCTTCTTGTAATGATGGGAGATGATAAAATGCCTACCTGAGGAGATGAAGTGAGGGGAATGAATGACATAGGCATTGTGACATAGCATTAGGCTACTATTGACCTGACATACCAGTAGAAGGATCATCTACTTCCGGATTGGAATTCACTTGACCATGGATAGCTGAAACTACAAATGGGGACTAGTGTAGTGATTTGATAAATGTTGATACATGTTTGAGTATTTACTTGCTGTTCTAGGTGTTTGGGGGACATAATGAAGAAAACAGACAGTAAGCCCTGTCTTTGTGGTGGGGGTACAATGGGAGGTAATGGGGATAGGGATTATAACAACAACGATAAAAAGTAATTAAATGGAAAAAGTTCTAAGCTATGAAAAGTAGAATGGGTAAAGATATGACAGTGACTGGGGTGGCAGTGGATCACCCTAAGTAAAGCTAAGTAAGTCCTAAGCTTTACTTAGGGTGATCAGGGAGGATCCCCTGTGTGTGCTCTTTTACTAAAACCTAAATTCTAAGAAGGAGACAGCCATGGGATAATCTGGCAGGAAAATCCCCACAAAAATGACTGAGATCATAAAAATGAATGAGGGGAGATCTGCAGGCGTGTATTTCTAGTAATTTCTTCTATCCAGAGAGCAAGCATCTGAAGGTGGACAAGAGGACCAAATTAAAATTCTCCTTCCTCTGAAATAACTGCATGCTTAGAAAGTGAGGAAACCTTGACAAACCTCACTAATAACCTTAATTCTGATAATGCTCATTGTATATTATCACATTGAACATTTACAAAAATCCTGTTGGATGGTAACTATTACCTTCAAGAAATGAAACTGAGGACCAGAGAGACAAAGTTCCCTAAACCACCATAATGGAGGACAAGGAAACTTTTTTTTTTTTTTTAAGATTTTATTTATTTATTTGACAGAGAAAGAAAGAAAGAAAGAAAGAAAGAAAGAAAGAAAGAAAGAAAGAAAGAAAGAAAGAAAGAAAGAGAGAGAAAGAAAAGAAAGAGAGAGAGAGAGAAAGAAAGAGAGAAAAAAAAAAAAAAGATAAAATCAAAAGAAAAAAAAATCTTGAAACAAATGAAAATGGAAACACAATACAACAAATGTCAAAATTTATAAAATAATCATTCACAGGACTAAAAGGAAAAATAGAAAATGCCATAATACTACAGGGGGATTTCAGCATATTTCTCTCAGCAACTTACTAGGCAAAAACTCAATAAAGCTATAGAAGATATGAAACAACCCAACTGACAAACTGGACTGAATATATATAAAACACTGCTCCCAATTTTGCAGAAAATATATATATATATTTCAAGTGCTCAAAGTATATTTATTAAAATTGATCACATGCATCACAAAACAACAAGCTTGAAAGGACTGAAATTTCAACTGACTGAAGATAATCTAGAAATAATAATAACCCAATAGCTAGAAAGACCCCCACATGTTTGAAAGATAAGAAATTCATTTCTAAATACTCCATGGCTAAAAGGAGAAAAAAATCACAGTGAAACTTAAAAAATATTTTGAACCGAATTAGAGTGGAAATATTATCTATCAAACTTTTCGGATGCCATGCTTGGAAAGACATTTAAGCAGGGCCATCTACAAAATTTGCTAGGCCCAGTGCAAAATCAAATTGCATGGCCCTTTGTCCAAAAAGCTGGGCTGTGAGGGCAAGTCCCATTAAAGATAATATATAAAACTTTCTCCTTTTCGCCAGATTCTTTTTCTCTACTTGTGGTGCTTTCTGTTTGCTATTTAAATGTAATCCTAAGGGGGCGCCTGAGTGGTTCAATTGGTTGAACATCTGCCTTTGGCTCTGGTCATGATCCTGGGGTCCTCGATGGAGTCCCACGTTGGGCTCCCTGCTCAGCAAGGAGCCTGCATCTCCCTCTGCCCTTCCTCCCTGCTCATGCTCTCTCTCTCTCACTCTGTCTCTCTCAAATAAATAAATAAAATCTTTTTTTAAAAATGTAATTCTAAGAAAGAACATTTTCAATTTTAAACTTTCAGCAAGAATTTTTCTGTTCATCTTTGTGTTCTGCAATGCCAGACTCCTGTGAACGTGGAGCATCACAAACACCATCTGCAAATAAGGGAGCAAGGAAGTTCAGACATGCGTATTGCACACACCTCCCCTGCGCATGTGCAAGCTCTGTTGTTACATAGATTTCACTGTAGAGAGTACAAAGATAAAACAAACAATTTTAAGCAGGAACAGCATAATCCAAGTGGAGAGAGGGGGCTTCTGAGTGTGGAGCCTTGTGTGGCTGCACAGGTGACACACCCATGAAGGTGGCCTTTACCTTAAGTGCAAGTCTTAGAAAAGATAAAAGGCTGATAAATCAATAAGAATCAAATATCCAACTCAAGAAGGTAGAAAAAGGACACAAAATTAAACTCAAAGAGTGTAGAAGGGAATAAGAAAGAGCAGCAAAGAAGTAGAAATCAAGCATGAATAGCAACAAAGCCAGAAGAAGCTGGTTCTTTGAAAAGAGAAAATTGAAAAACCCCTAGCAATGTAAGTCTTATATTAAAAGAACAATCTAGGGGTGCCTGGGTGGCTCAGTGGGTTAAGCCCCTGCCTTCGGCTCAGGTCATGATCTCAGGGTCCTGGGATCGAGCACGGCATGGGGCTCTCTGCTCAGCAGGGAGCCTGCTTCCCCCTCTCTTTCTGCCTGCCTCTCTGCCTATCTGTGAACTCTCTGTCAAATAAATAAATAAAATTAAAAAAAACAAAAACAAAAACAAAAAACAAAAAATAAAAGAACAATCTAATTACTGTCTTAATACATGTAGAACAAGCATTTAATAAATCTCAAAGAAAACTTTCCTTAATCTGATGAAGAGAATCTCACCTGTGGGCCCAAGACTCTCCTGCCCTGCCCAGAGACACCTTTATAAACTGTAAACAAATAGGTAAAATATAGAGTAAGTTAGCAAGTGATACAATCTGGTAAGAAATATAAAGCAGGAAAAGTTAAGTGAGAGTATTGAGAGAGGGTTTCAAGTTAAAAATAGAACAATCAGGGAAGGCCCCAGTAAGATGACCTTTGACTGAAGAAGAAAAGAAGGTGAGGTAATTAGGCATCCAGATCAGTGGAAGAAGGGGACTATAGGCTGAGGCAGCTAGTGCAAAAGTCCTGAGGAAGAAAATGTCCAGTGTGGCAGAGGCACAGCCAATGTGGCTGGAACAGAGTACTGGGGAGACAAGTCGGATATAACATCTGAGAAGTAATAAGGGTCCGGATCTTGGAGGGTCCTAGAAGGCTACTGAAATTACTTGGGTTTTACCTAACATGATATGTGAGGTATTTGAAAGAGATTTGTACGTGACTGGATTTATTAATTAACTGGATCACTCTACTATATTAAGGAACAGATGCAAATGGAATGGAAGCAGGGAGACCAGTTATGAGGCTATTGCAATCATCAAGGCGAGAGTTCTCATACTTCAAACTAAGGAGGAAGCAATAGGGTTGAAAAATGGATTAGGTTTTCTTCTGCACCTCAGCATCAAATTGTGTATCATTTCTGAAAGGCATAAGCAAGGAAAACAATTTTACAATAACCTTTATCTTCCAAAACAAAAGTCACACCAGGGGCGCCTGGGTGGCTCAGTGGGTTAAAGCCTCTGCCTTCAGCTCAGGGAGCCTGCTTCCCCCTCTCTCTCTGCCTGCCTCTCTGCCTACTTGTGATCTCTGTAAAATAAATAAATAAAATATTAAAAAAAAAAAAAAACTTTGGAACCCAGCTGGGGTTCTGCCTCAGTTGACCCACCCATCTGTCAAATGAGGAAGTTGAATTAGAAACCATAAGAGACTCTTTTTTTTTTTTTAAAGATTTTATTTATTTGACAGAGAGAGATCACAAGTGGGCAGAGAGGCAGGCAGAGAGAGAGGAGGAAGCAGGCTCCCTGTGGAGCAGAGGGCCCGATGTGGGACTCGATTCCAGGACCTCTGAGATCATGACCTGAGCTGAAGGCAGAGGCTTAACCCACTGAGCCACCCAGGTGCCCCACCATAAGAGACTCTTAATCTCAGGAAACAAACTGAGGGCTGCTGGGGTGCGGGGAGGGATTAGGTGGCTGGGTGATGGACATTGGGGAAGGTATGTGCTATGGTGAGTACTGTGATTTGTGTAAGACTGATGATTCACAGACCTGAACCCCTGAGACAAATAATACATTATATATTAATTTAAAAAAAAAAAAAAGGAAAAGAACCGTGGTTCTCAAAGTGCAGCGCTTCCACTGGCAGCAGCAGCCTCCCATGGGAACCTGCTGGAAATGCAGTCTCAGATCACCCCAGACCCTGGAATCCTGGCCTTTGCAGTGGGGCCCAGCAATCTGTGGTCCAACGAGCACTTCAGGTGATCCCCTATGCATACTCAAGTTTGGAGAACCACTGCATTCCGTGATTTCTAAGGTCTCTTCCAACCTAAAACGTTTTCATTAATATCGCACCATTAAGCCCAGGGCATTTTGCACAAAATCATGCTGTCTTGATCTGGAACCAAAATGTTGAAGAAAGAAAGAGAGAAAGAGAGAAAGAGAGAAAGGAAAGAAAGAAAGAAAGAAAGAAAGAAAGAAAGAAAGAAAGAAAGAAAGAAAGAAAGAAAGAAAGAGAGAGAAAGAAAAGAAAGAGAGAGAGAGAGAAAGAAAGAGAGAAAGAAAGAAAGGAAGGAAGGAAGGGAGAAAGGAAGGAAGGAAAGGAGAAAGGAGGGAGGGATCGAAGAAAGAGAGAAGAGAATAGAAAGACGAGAAGAAAAAAGGAAAAAAAAGAAATCAAAAGGAAAGAGAAAAAAGAAAAGAGAAGAGAAGGAAAGGAAATGAAAGGAAAGGGAAGGGAAAAAAGCAGCAGCTTGACTGGAGTTTGTGTTAGTGGAAGGAAGCACTCCAGCCCCTTGGTGGAATTTGTACCTACTGTGTCAAGACTTCCTGTTTTATTTGGGGCACCTGCCTGGCTCAGTTGGCCACACATGCAAGTCTTGATCTCAGGGTTGTGAGTCTGAGCCCCACGTTAGGAGAAGAGACTACCTTAAAAAAAAATCCATTTAGAAAGAGCTACCAATCTTGAATCACTTGCATAGCACATATTGGTAATCATGACTTAGTCTTTCTTCCTGGGGTCTGCATGGAGAGGGGAGCAAGGACCCCTCTTCACAAAAGCAAACTGGAGGCGAGGTGGTGGGCGGGGTGGCAAAGAGACAGCCTGTCCATCACCCCTTCTCAGCCAATGAGCTTAGACCTAGAGGCCTCCAGGGAGAGGCCCTGCTGGAGGGAACTGGACGCTGGAGAAACCTGCGGGAGGGAACTTTCCGGAGCTCTTCGTCAACTTGCCCCGACTTTGGCCAGATGTAAATGGCAGCTCAAGGCCGACAGGGAATCTGCCAGGCGAGGTTCTCCAGCAGTCGTGGCCATCATGCCAACCCCAGGCCACCGTCCTCCCCGAGCAGCAGGGCCTCAGCCACCTCCCTCGTTTGCCCTCACCTGTGTCCTGGCTTCCCAGCCATAGCCAGGCAGGAGGCAGCCGGGGTCCCCCAACGCGGCTGGTGGAAGCAGCGACCTAAACCCAGCTCTGGCTGCCCAACCGGAAGCAGCTGCTGGGAAGGATGGAGGGGGAGGAGGGGCACCGGGGGCCGTCCCGGGGACTGTTGAGGACGTGAACCCTCGTGCTGTGGAGGCCACTCAGCGAGGCCAAGAGGACGGGTCTGGCCACAGGACGCCAGAGAGCCAGACTGTGGCGCCGAGGGACTGCCCGTCATCTTTCCCCAGCTGCGCCCTCCTGAGCCTCCTGCCTTCATTAGGGGATGGAGGACACTTGGCGGTGGGGCAGAGAAAGGCACTGAGATGGGAAAGCAGAGGAGCCTCAAGCTCTGCTCAGGAGGCCCTTTTCTGCCAGCGAGGCTGTGGCGCGGGCATCACAAGGCGCAACGAAGAGTGGCCGGCCCCCTCGCGACTGACGGCTGGAAGGAAGGAATCAGCCATAGAGAGGAGACAAATTCCTCCAGCCAAGGTAGCTTCCCAGGAAAAATGGGATAGATTCAGTTGGAGCATATGTAAACTTCCTTCAGGACTTGCCTAATGATGTTAAGCAGTGACTTATTGCTGTCTGAGAGAGTGAGAGAAAATACGCCCGTCCCTATCAACCTGTTTGATAAGAGATATAAATCATCTTATAAGCCTACAGAAATAAAAATAAATGAAAACCAGGTATTGAGGAGACAGTTAAGGAAATAAAAAAGGGACACAAAACTTGAGAAGAAGTCTGAAAGTAATGTCTACCCTAAAAAATTATTTATTTTGGAGTGAAAGTTTTAAAGAACGCAGGGTTGCTCTGAAATGTGGTTCAGAAACCCAATGATTTATTTTAGAGCACCTGGAAGAGATTTTGCTCAAGGTCTCCGATGCTAGTGAGCCTACGAGTTTCACAGAATTTCTTTGAGCCCAGTGAGTATTTCTCAAATGAGGTGTTAACTAAAACATACATAATGAAGTCATATCCAGATGATTCTGATCCTTTCTCTCTTTTTAAAGATTTTATTTATTTATTTATTTGGGAGAGAGACAAAACAATTTCCAAAGACTCATTCTTCAGTTACTATTGGAGTCCTGAAATGCCCAGCTTGGAATGCTACGTAAGGTTATTAAAGCTATAATTCCTGAAGATCTTCAACTGGGGTTCTTTTTCCATGAGCACCCAGTCCCAAGATCAGTATTATACTTGGCAGGACCACACACATAGAATGATGATGACTATGACAAAGGGGAAGAAGCAGGTGAGAAGAAGAGGAAGAAAAAGATTAAGCAGATGTAGAAGGAGAATGCTAAAGCAAACTACTTTGCAGAATGCAAGTAGCAGTGAGCCAGGTGTGGTACATGTCATTAAAGAACAGCCTGGACACCCTCTGAATTGCTTAGAGTTTCATTTAAAAAAAAGTTTTCTGAGTAGCTAAATGAGAAGTTTTGTAAAGGTTTTAAAACCAGTGTTTTCTTCTTAGAATTTCAGTTGTCCCCCACTTCTGTGCCAGATACAGATTCACCGTACTCTATGTACTTCCATAGTTTGGTTCTTGTGAAGTCCTTTTGTCATAGCTATAAGAATAAAGCTGTAGGGGCACCTGGGTGGCTCAACCTGTTAAGCGTCTGCCTTCAGCTCAGGTCATGATCCC
>NW_019154526.1:0-1564 GCF_002288905.1 Enhydra lutris kenyoni | reverse complement strand
GCAGGAAGCCTGCTTCTCCCTCTCCCACTTCCCCAGCTTGTGTTCCCTCTCTTGCTGTCTCTCTCTCTGTGTCAAATAAATAAATAAATAGAATCTTAAAAAAAAAAAAAAGGAAGAAGAAAGCTTTAAAATATCCCCCTAGTTAGTGATTTAGAAAACCTTCCTGAGCAACCAGCTGAAGTAATTTTCAAGCCAGCTCTCTTGGCTTATGCCTTCCTCCTTCCATAGTGGAAATGTAGTCTCTTGTATTAACTAGTAAATGATGCCCTTTTAACGTGACCATGGGTATGTAAAGGGTTCCAGTTAGACCATATTCAGTAACTATTAGCTTGTTTGAGGATTTTTTTAAAGAAGAGATATATTTTATCTTTTAAGTAGGCTCCACAGTGGGCACTTGAACTCCCAACCCTGAGATTAAGACCTGAGCTGAGATCAAGAGTTCAACACTTGGGGCTCCTGGGTGCCTCAGTGTGTTAAAGCCTCTGCCTTCAGCTCAGGTCATGATCTCAGGGTCCTGGGATCGAGCCCCGCATCGGGGCTCTCTGCTCAGCAGGGAGCCTGCTTCCCTCTCTCCCCTTGCCTGCCTCTCAGCCTACTTGTGATCTCTCTCTGTCAAATAAATAAATAAAATCTTAAAAAAAAGAAAAGAAAGAGTTCAACACTTAACCAACTGAGCCACCCGGGTGCCCCTTCTTTGAGGATTTCTGCAGGACTGTTAAATTCAAAGAATCACAGTCTGGTGATTAATCAGTGAGGTGTTAATAAGGTCTCGTTTTCATTTTATACTTTGTCATGAAGTACATTCAAACAGTTAATAAAACAGTTTGTGGGGGCGCCTGGGTGGCTCAGTGGGTTAAAGCCTCTGCCTTAGGCTCAGGTCATGATCTCGGGGTCATGGGATTGAGCCCCACACTGGGCTCTCTGCTCAGCAGGGAGCCTGCTTCTCCCCCCACCCTCTCTGTCTACTTGTGATTCTGTCAAATAAATAAATAAATAAATAAATAAATAAATAAATAAATCTTAAAAAAAAAAAAAACCAAAAACAGTTGGTGAAGTGCTCTACCTACTAAGAATGTTATCTTCTCACCTTTTAGGTAAGTTTGTAGCAGACTATTTTGTGGAAGGGAGGCTAAAGTATCCAGGGAAAAAAGACGTTCTGGAGCAGTGGTTTTCAGAGTGTGGCTCCCACGGTGATGATCTAGGTCTGTGTTCTGGCGCAAGACAACAGGAGAAGGGGCCCTGCACCTAAGGTGAAACCAACCTTAATCCACTGGCTGGAAAATGTTGCCGGTGAACTGAATAGGTCAGCAAGGCCTGGGCCGGGGAGGAGACTGGAGCTCGCTAGATAGATCCTGAGCCACAGCGTTCTGAGGGCAATGATGAAGTGGCCGTAGTGGAGAAAAGAGTAAGACACAAAGCTAGGTCCCCTGACCCCTTGATACATCATTGACGGTTTTATTCATGGATCTTTGGGAATCTGTGTACCTGAATTAAGAACCACTGGTAGAAGTGAAAAACAGAAGCCAAAATAAGAATCCAGGAACGTTCCAAACAAAGAGTAACA
>NW_019154525.1:17349-18817 GCF_002288905.1 Enhydra lutris kenyoni | reverse complement strand
GGGGAGAACAATGTGGGGCTCCATCCCAGGTCCCTGGAAACAGGACCTGAGCTGAAGGTGGACAGTTAGCCAAGTGCCCTTGATCGTAGATTCTGAGAAGAACCAAGTCAAAAGAGGTGTGCATAACATTAAATTTCCTTCCACTTGGCGCCATTGGTAAATACCTGAGTAGGCAGAGTAGGACATTCTTCCTGGAATTCACAACTGCCTTCATGTTCATGTTTAATTAGAGGAGAAAAGCAACCTTAGCTTCTCAGTAACCAGAGTTCCGGGATTCTGAGAGTCCTCCTTAACATAAGAAAATCCCTTTGGAATCTTCTTTATCTCTTCCCCCCAAATGCATGTTGGCCATCATCCTCCATGCATGTCCCCCACTGATAAGATCTGCAGGGTCCTCTGTCCAAGGTTTCACTCAACAGCAGTAAGTGATCTCATCATCACACCAGCTGGGCCCTCAAGGTCCTGGGAACCTTGCTTTCAGCTTCCTTCATGATGGCTGCACTCCTGAGCCACTCACCGTTTTAGTGCAGACTGAGTTCCTGCTCACACCCCAGTGCAGCACCTCTGACCCGTGGGGCCTGTGCCTGTGCATCATCAGGAAGACCACAGCTTTGACACCAAAGACACCTCAGTAATTTTTTTCTTCATCATTCACTCCCACACCCCAATATTTCACATCAGAAATATCTCATAATTCCTTCTGGAACATTGGTTCTTCTCCTGCACACCAACAGTGTGCACTGGACAAGGAGCGCTCTCACCTCTCTGTAGTTGGTAGGGTTGACTTCTTGGTGTGGAGGTTGTCAATCAGTCCTGCCCTCTGTCTCATGGGTTTTTCTTTTATTCCACACTCATGTCCTGGAGCAGGGAAAGTCAGGTCTTGGGTTTAGCTGGTGACATTAACTCCCTCTTTCATGTTAGGGACCATCGTGAACTGTGTCAATGGCCACTTGGTGACTGTGGTATTTATTGCAGGGACAGCTGACCTTCAGGGATGTGGCCATAGAACTCTCTCAGGAGGAGTGGGGACGCCTGACCCACACTCAGCGGCAACTGTACAGGGATGTGATGTTGGAGAACTACGGACACCTCTGCTTCTTGGGTGAGGAAGACTCCTTCCAGATTCCCCAAACCACACTCTGGGTTTTCTCCTTCCTGTGAAGATTGTCTCTTGGACAATTCCTGTTTGAATAACTGGAATTCAGATCCAGACAGAGAGGGGAGGAAGGAGGGGTTTGTACATGTAGAGAAAAGTCCTCATCATGTGTCCTTTTCATTTTTAGCTTCTGAAGGTAGTACCCCCACTTCTGTAGATGAGTTGCAATTCTAAACACTTAGTGGCAGAGAATGGTGCTGCTCACATGTTAAACTGAAATTTTCCTTCTTACTATGTCTAGAGCTTGGAAGTGGAGGTCAGGATGTGAACGTTGGAAATGTCTCCTCTGTGTTCTAAAGGGACTGTTGGGCA
>NW_019154525.1:10929-14151 GCF_002288905.1 Enhydra lutris kenyoni | reverse complement strand
GGAGATTTATTTTGTTCCTCTGATTGGAACATATTTTTCTTTTTCTTTGAATGTGTTGTGATCTTGGAGTCGTATTTGGGAATTAAAAAAACAAAACAAAACAAAAACAAAACAAAAAAAACAGTCTAAGGGCCCAGGATATAGACTTGTTTTCTTCAGGAGAACACTAATAATAGCAATTCTGGGTTCTGTCACACATGTCCCAGGCATTTGTCAAGTCTGCATTCCTGTTATTTCCCAGTTTCAGGAAGAGGAGTTACTATTTTAGAAAGAGTGATCGCCTCCTCTCTCTTTGTCTTCAGCTCTGTCATCTCTTCCTTGTTTGAGCAGGAGCTCACCTTTCTGAATAGCCCCCAGACTGCCTCCACAGGTGCCCTGATTCCCCCTCTGTTTCCCGTGTCAGGCAGGTGAAAAGCCAGATCATTGAATCTGCAAGTCACTCACTTGCCTCTGTTAGAGTCAGATTTAGTAATGAATAAAGGAAATGTGTGTTGTGCATATTGTGTGTTGTGCATGTTGTGTATGTCTGTCCAGACAGTAACATGACCACAAGCACTGAGGGTTTCTGAGAGAGACTTCTGTGGGGATAACTCAGGATTGACCTGTGACTTGGTTCCTGCAGAGGTTGTACAAATTGTCCTGGGTCAGAATCACCGGGAGCACTTGTACATCTTGGATCGCTGCGCCCAGACTTACATTACTGTGTCAGTAGCTCTGGGGGCAGCCCCCCACCTTTCCTTTCTTACCCCATCTCAGGTGGCTGTCTAGAGACTAGACCTTGAGAACCTATATCTTGAGACACATTCATAGTTGTGTTCTTCAGGAAGAGTAGTAGCCCGTGTGTAATGTGGTGAGATACACAGGTGTGTAGTCTTGGTTCTCCAGGCATGAAAGTGGATTGTTGTGTTTTGGGCCTTTCCTGTGTTGTACCTTGGATGCCTGACCTTTGTGTCTACTTCTGAGTATTCAACCAGGAAACCACTCAGGCTTCCTATGTGTGGTGTGGGCTGGAATGTTCACTTTGAAGTGTCTGTTCATGGAAGCTGTTCTGTGTGAGGACAGCTGGATGAACCATTGAGTGTCAAAGAGAAAAGGAACAATCCAAACATGGGTCACCTTCAAGAAGGGCATATGTACTGTGTGCTTCCTGTTCCTGTGTAGGGCACCCAGATTCAAACCCTGACTCGACCAATAATGAGAGGTTCCCTATACCTTCCTTTATCTACATGATTTCTTTGAGTGAGAAGACAATAGTATTACCACTAACCCATAAACTCTAGAACATTGAATACATTAATAGCAGATACAGCATCAGTAACTGTGAGATAGACATTATATGCACTGTACAGAGGAATGTGTCAGATACTAGTAAATATATATTTTTTTAAATTTGATCTTAGGAAAATTTTTTTAATCCATACCATAGAGATAGAATCCCTTGTGTTTCTCTGAACATATCATTATGTTTAAAATTTTACCCAGAAATGTATTAGAAATTAACATATTCTGTGGTTTCTTTCATGATTGGGGTTTTCTATTTTTATTTCCCCACTTGGCTGACAAAGTGAAATGTATTATGCTTTCTTTTCATTTGCTTACACAAATCATTTTAAGATTTTGTTTCTTTATTTGAGAGAGGGAGAGAATAAATACATGTTAGGGGAGGGCCAGAGGCAAGAGACAAGCAGACTCCCCACTGAGCACAGAGCCCCAGGCAGGGCTCTTTCCCCAGACCCTGGATCAGGACCCAGTTTTTAGGCAGAAGCTTAACTGACTGAGCCACCCAGGCTTCCCTACACAAGTCATGTCTTGATAAAGATTCCCATGGCCATGATCTTGTACCAGACTTCTCTATTGATTTATCTCTTTGTCTTCCTCCTCTAGTGGTGTTAGCAGTTTCCCAGGATCACACACCCAATGCCAGTTGTGATGTCAGAGATCTTCCATGGGCCTCTGTGCTCAGATCAATGATTATTCCTCTTTTCCCATAGCAGACATGCTTCCAGGAGCTGGGCAGTTGCCATAAGCTTTGTGTTGCAGGCTGTCCCTGCAATCGTGGCAACCTGATAGATGTTGTACCACTGTCTCTCTCTACTTCACTGGAGGTAGGATAAGTTCTACAGCTTTTATTGCCAAACAAGGGAACATAGGCTACTCATTGGCCATTGTCTGTAATGGAGTCCGACCCACACTGACAGCTTTTGGGTGAAAGATTTCTGCCGTGACGTTGGATGCACACTTCTTTGTTAGGTTGACAGAGTGGCCAGGGATGTGTCCCTGGTGGCACAGTGTGCATCTTGGGGGTCTTCAGACCTTCACAAATGGCCCTATGGCTGATGGTTGGAAGCATCTTAAAGTCAAACCTTCTAGGTACATTGACTTTGTGATCTACCCTGCATGTGACGGTATATCACTGCCAGGTGAGCAGCAAAAGATCATGAAGGAAAATGTATTGGTTGCTGTTGTGGATACCTGCCCCGAATCATCCATTCATATATGTGCCTTATACAGTCTTGTCACTATTCCTTGAAGTCATGTGGTGTTGTCATGATCTGTGCGAGCATTTCCTTGGTTGATGTTTTAGTAATACTTGTCATCCCACTCATGTTTGTGTATAAAAAAGCTTGGGAATATAGTGAATGCATCTGGCTCTTGGGTAGAGGACAGATGAGTTTATTGCACAGGAAAACAGATGTTTCTTTCTGTGACAAAGGACTGGGTAGATACATTGGATGTTCCTTGACGATGCTAGGGTTTCCTATGCTCAGAGTCCCACAGAAGTGACTCAAACCCACTGCATGTGCAGCGTCTCCTGGTATCAGTTGCAGGTGCGCAGCTGGCCAGTGGAATTAGTGTGATGAAGATGTTTATGATGTTTGCTGTGTCATGAGTCATAAGATGCTTAGACTTTGACCTGGGAGCCTCCTGTCTTCTGCCAGGATTGGGAAATGTTTACAGGCCGCCTTGTCATAGCTTAGAATGTGTGTCATGTTGGGCTTTTCATATTTTTGGGATTATCCATGGACTTTATTCAAAACAAAACAGATATTCATGAGTGTGTTTCTTGTTTGTTCATTTATGTTGTTGTTTTGATTATACACTTAAGTGAATATATATGGTATTTGTCTTTGACTGAGTTACTTGACATCGCATAATACTTTGTGGTTCAAACCATGTTGTCACACATGACAAGACACAATGAAAGAAGCAGAAACAGACCCA
>NW_019154525.1:8087-9744 GCF_002288905.1 Enhydra lutris kenyoni | reverse complement strand
AGGCAACTGTCAGGTCATCCTAAATGCCCCAGACACTGGGCTGAGGAATGACAGGACAGACTCCCAAGTGAAAGGAGAGAAGAGGCCACATGGAACGTGGCAGATAGTTTGGAGACATGGTTTAGGGAGGAGAGGAGTATAGCACTGTGGAGGGCAGGGAGCCCCAGCTGTGCAGTAGGTGTCATGAGAGAGGAGCACTCAGGGGATGCCTAAGGAGGTTTCCCCAAAGCCATTGGATTGGAAAGGGAAAAGGGCTGAATTTCATGAGTTCTTGGAACCAGCACATCTTAAAGCCTGGAGTTTAATGGTCAGCAGGTTTGGATGGGATAGAACCAGGAGGGTACTGGGGTGCTCCCAGAGAGAAGGCTGGCAAACAATCTGGGGGCTCACAGTGTGTAAACAGTCATCTGAAGAACACCTGTGGTGCACAGTGGGGAGAGTATTCAGTAGTCTAGGAGCACATTCCTGAGAGGAATCCTTCAGTGACATGTGGCTCCAAGAACACGGGAGTTGGATGACACCATTTCCCTCTCCCATCCTGTAGCATAAAGCAGAGCCCCACTCAGTGAGGACACTGGCTGGCTGCTTTGTTTGCACCAGGCCCCACCCCCCTGTGATCTGAGGGGACTGCCCTTCTCAGTGAGGCTTGCCTCAGGCTCAGCAAGGTCAGCCCCTGCCCAGATCACATCTCCTGAGCAGGGATTCCACAGGTCCACGGTCCTTGTGGAGTTGATGTCAGGTCTCCTTTCACAAGTGGAGCAGAGCTTACCTAGTTCAAACTAGCCACATTCAGGCCAGGGACCAAACACTGCCCATAGCAAGCAAGGAGAACCCCTGCAGACCCCTGGCCTGAAGGATACAGAAGGAGATATTGTTGAGTTTTCTAATAGACAGAGAAAGTTAGAGAGTTAGACAAAAGCCAAGATGAAAGAATTTATCCCAAACAAAACCAGCAGGTAAGGCCAGAGCCAGAGAAGCAATGGAATCAGTAGTAAGGAGCTTGATGGAGAATTTAAGGCAGCAATCGTAACGATACTCAAGGAGTTGAGAAAAGAATAGTGAGAATTTTACTACAGGGATGAGTTAAAAAAAAAAAAAAAAAGGTTGGGTGTCTAGGTGGCTCACTCCGTTAAGCCCCAGGATCTTGGTTTCTGCTCAGATCTTGATCTCAGGGTCCTGGAATCCAGGCTCAAGTCAGCCTCTGCACTCAGTGTGATGCGTGCATGTGATTCCGTCTCTCTCTAGCTCCCACCCGAACTCTCACAACCCCCACCCCCCAATATATGTCTTTTTAAAAATCAAACATAGGTGAACAATGCAATAAGCTAGATTAGAAACAGGCTTGATGTTAAGAGAATGCTGGAAGAAGCAGAAGAATGACTTTGTCACATAAAAGGCAAAGTAAAGGGAAATACTGAATCAGAACCAAAGGAGGGAAAAGAATCATGCAACATGGGATTTTTTTTTTTTTTAAGATTTTATTTATTTATTTGACAGACAGTGATCGCAAGCCGGCAGAGAGAGAGGTGGGGAAGCAGGCTCCCCACCAAGCAGAGAGCACTATGCAGGGCTCAATCCCAGGACCTTGGGATCATGACCTGAGCCAAAGTCAGAGGCTTAACCCACTGAGCCACCCAGGTTCCCCTAACACAGGATT
>NW_019154525.1:3868-4899 GCF_002288905.1 Enhydra lutris kenyoni | reverse complement strand
CCATCCCACGACCATGGGATCCTTGACCTGAGCTGAAGGCAGAGGTGCCCCTGTATTTGTTATTATATAGTAGTTTGTAGGATTTAGAGTTTTGCCACTTTTATTTTTGATCAAAATGGGCATTACTTTCGGTGTTCTGTTAGTATTAATGTGCTCTTTATTTATTTCAGATTTTTCTTTGTTATTTTCATTCCTCTACTAAGTTTCTTTAAAAAAATATTTATCTGACAGAGAGATCACAAGTAGGCAGAGAGGCAGGCAGAGAGGGGGAAGCAGGGTCCCTGCCGAGCAGGGAGCCCAATGGGGGGCTTCTTCCCAGGACCCTGAGATCATGACCTGAGCTGAAGGCAGAGTCTTTTTTTTTTTTTTTTTTAAGATTTTATTGATTTATTTTGACAGACAGAGATCACAAATAGGCAGAGAAGCAGAGAGAGAGAGAGAGAGAGAGAGGGAGGAGGAAGCAGGCTCCCTGCCGAGCAGAGAGCCCGATGCGGGGCTCGATCCCAGGATCCTGGAATCATGACCTGAGCCAAAGGCATAGGCTTTAACCCACTGAGCCACCCAGGTGCCCCTGAAGGCAGAGTCTTAACCCACTGAGCCACCCAAGCATTCTTCTCTACTAACTTTTATCTAATTGT
Source organism: Enhydra lutris kenyoni (assembly GCF_002288905.1). NCBI lineage: Eukaryota > Metazoa > Chordata > Mammalia > Carnivora > Mustelidae > Enhydra > Enhydra lutris. The sequence continues at coordinate 4,261 of NW_019154525.1, read as the reverse complement.
CTTCCTTTTTTAGTTCTTGGATGGAAATTAAATTGCTTGTTCCAACATTTTTGTTACCTGTATTGTATAATATAACAAAAAGGAAAAACAAAGTGTACTCAGGAAACTGGCAGAAATAAACAAATAATGACCAAAAACAGTAAAAAAATTAAGATGATTTTTAGGGATTTCTGTAATCATGTCATGTGTGAACAGAGATAGTTGTACTGTTTCTTGTTTAGTTTAGATTCCTTTACTATATTTTTGGTTGCGTAATTGTTCTGAATAGAGAATCCAGTACTCTCTTCAAAGGCAGTGGTGGGGTCAATTCATTACCTGCTGATCATAGAGGAGAAGCTTGCAGACGGTCCCTACTGAATAGGTTTCAGCTTTTCATGCATCTGTGGCATTCAT
>NW_019154525.1:0-3764 GCF_002288905.1 Enhydra lutris kenyoni | reverse complement strand
CCCTTCGTTCTGTTAATGTGGAGTCTTGAATTTATGGTTTTCTGTATCTTGGAGCACCCTTAATTCCAGGTCCAATTCCCACTTGATGATCTTGTAAAAAGGGAAGATGTGCTGTTGATTCAGATTGCTACATATGGTGGGCTTCGAGTGAATATTCGTCACAGGCAGTAGTTTGTAAACTTTGTTGTTTGTAGTGTCTTTGTCTGGCTTGCATGAGATGGTAATGCTGGTGCCACAGAGAGAGTGTTCTGCTAGTTCTCCTGATGGTCACTCCTTGGAAATATTTGAGAAGATTTGCAGTCCTTTCTCTGTCAGTGTCTGTTTGAATCCAGGGAATTCATCTGGCACACAATTTTTGTTTGTTGGATTTTTTCTTTTATTCCTCTTTCATTCTGGTTTGTGGTTGTAGATCAGTTTTTGGTTTTTGTTTTTTTGTTTTTTTCCTGAATGCTGGAGTCTAAATTGTTTATTTTATTTATTTATTTATTTATTTTTACATTCATACTCATCTTTTGGTGTGAGTTTGTGGTCCCTGATTATCCATTGTTGCCTCTTATTTGATTCCTACAGTCAGTTATGCTCTCCTTTTGCCTTTTCACCTCTCATTTTAGTTGCACTTTTCTTTATTCTGTATTTAGTTCATGGGCTGTCAATGTTGTTGATCTTTTCTGACAAACAACTCTTCCTGTGGTTGATACATTCCTATTTTTACTGTACTATAGTTGGTTCGTTTCAGTGTTCTGTTTCAATATCCACCATTCTGCTAATTTTGAGCTCATGTGACCCTTTTCCTGATTCTTAGCCTGCATAGTTAGGATAAGGATCTAGCAAGTGCTGATAAGTACTGGTTGCTACATTCTTAAAGGCTCTCATGACTCTGTCCATTCACCAATAAGCAATATGGAACTTGACGGGGTTTTGGAATATAGGTGAGGTTCAGGGGTGTGGAATCTGGAACTGATGACCAAGAAAGAATTCTTGAGATGTCTTTGGTGTAAATCGGTGGTTTCTTAAAGCACCGGGACAGGACCCCTAGGCAGAAAGAGCTGCTCATTTTCCTGATGTGTCATTGATTATATAATTGGAAGCTGGGGAGTTGAGGACAAATGGGGTGTCCAGAAGGACTGTCATATGCAAAAGAAGACTCTTGAGAATGGGGACCTGGTTATTGTCAAGCAAAGGCTGTTTTTCCCTGCAGTGAGCTACGGATATGAAGACAGTCGCCGACTTCCTGGAGGACTGTTGTATTCTTCTATCACACATCCTTTTGATTTGGTTTCAGGTTTAAAAGAAATTTAATTTTACGTACCTTTCCTTCTGCCTCAGCCCCCCTCAATTTTGTGGAGGGGAGGGTGATGTTAGGGCCTCAGGAAACTGAGTTAATGGGTCTCTACAAGTTAGGCTATAGATAGGATAAGAAAGCTTCTTCCTTGTAAATCACTAGGACATGTGTAAACTGAGGAAGAAAACTGTCCTGTAGTGATAAGGAAAACCTGTGTTCCAAGATGGCCCAACTAGGAAGCTAAGAAGTCCCAACTTCCGCTCCTGGGCTCTTCTGGGTTCTCCTCTCTGCCCTGCTTCTCAAAGGTGCCAAAAGTACCAAGTCTGCAGGAGGTACAAATTATCCTCTTTGTCTGTGATACATACCAAGAATCGATTAGATGGAGGACCTTGATCAGAAAGACTGCAGACACCAAAGATTAACTTTTTACATCCTCAAGAGTTGTCTACCTGGAGGGACAAAGCATTATTCAATGTAGATTTCATCTTTCCATTCTCCTGTGAGTTTATGACTCGGGTTTGCTATTCTAAATCCCTCCCTCCTTTTTTTAAGTCACGGTGGCATGCAAGCTTCTGTTGCCTGTCTTTGAGCCTCATGTCTTTCAGGCACTCATAATTAGGAAATTATTTTTTTTCCTCATGAATCTGTCTTAACCTCATTTTAAGTATTCGACAAACCAAAGAATGGAGAATGGAGTGAGAAAAACAAATTTTCTTCTCCTCACATTCATTCTGTTGTGTGAACTGACCTCCACACTTCAGACCCAGATCAGAACATGCAGACAGAGCTGGGGATCAAGGGCAGCTGTAGCTTCATTGCTTTGNGCAGCTGTAGCTTCATTGCTTTGCCAGCCAAGGAGGCTTCAGCAGGTCGGGGCCTTCAAACCTGCAGCCCACTCACAGGAAGGGGCTGGGGGTTGGTAGGGAAACACGGGATAATGGCCGATTTCCAGTGGAATTGTGTCTGTGCTGCCAGCCGTGTTCATCATGCTGTCAGGGTTAAGCATGTATTTTTATAAGGCATGCTTTTAAAATCTAGTCACAGTGTGAAACTCCTTCCTATTTTAATTTCAATTTGTTAGTATATGTATATTGCTAATACTTATATCTAGGTTTTTGATGATGAGGCTTTTGTTTCTACTTTTTTATTAATGATTTTATTTACTTATTTGACAGAGAGATAAAAAGTAGGCAGAGAGGCAGGGGCGGGGGTGGGGGGCGGTGGGAGGGAAGCAGGCTCCCTGCTGAACAGAGAGCCCAACGTCGGGCTTGATCCCAGGACCCTGAGATCATGACCTGAGCCGAAAGCAGAGGCTTAACCCACTGAGCCACCCAGGTGCCCCTGTGTCTATTTTTTAATTTAAGTTTTTAAAAATTATTTATTTGGGCACCTGGGTGCTCAGTGGGTTAAGCGTCTGCCTTTAGCCCAGGTCATGGTTTCGGGGTCCTGTGATCAAGCCCCACATGGGGTTCTCTGCTTGGTGGGGAGCCTGTTCCCCCCTCTCTCTTCCTGCGTCTCTCCCTCCTTGTGATCTCCGTCTGTCAAATAAATAAATAAAATCTTTAAAAAAAAGGAAAGTAGAGTCCCATGTGCAGATCACAAGTGAAGAGCTTCATGGATGGAATTTCACAAACTGATCTCATCTGTATAAGCCATCGAGGTAATGAAACACAATATTGTCCTCTGAACTCCTTTTGAGGTCTCAGTAACTTTTCCCCTAAGGTCAGTGCTGTTTCAGCTACTAAGGCAAGGGATTGCTGTGCTCCCTTTTTTACTTTGTAGAAATATCATCAGGCAATGGGGGCTCTCCTATTTGGCTTTGTTTTCCTTCTCTGTCTTTGTGAATTGGTTGGTTTTCCTTCATGTTACTGTGCATCATTCATTAGAATGGACCGATCCTGTTCCGTTGTGTGGATACCAGTCGCATCCTTCTACTGTTAACAGGAGGGGGGAATGGTTCTCCGTGCAGGACTGTCATGACTAGTACTGACTAGTGAAATCTATGATTTGTCTTTCAGTGGAACATGTACACAAGTCGTTTCTTGTGACGGATTCCCATTGCCATGATCTTAGACCTAACTACTCCTTTGATTTCTCTCCATCCTTCATGTATCTCTAGAGAGGCACAAAGCCTGCTATGGGGCTCAGTCCCAAAACCCTGAGATCATGACCTGAGCCAAAATAGACGCTTACCCAACTGAGCCACTGATGCAGCCCCATCCATGATTTTTATTTTATTTTATTTTTTATTTTTATTTTATTTATTCATTCATTCATTTATTCATCCATCCATCCATCATTTATTCATTCATTCATTTATGGAACTTAGAACTGTGGAATTGAAAATGTGGGCTTCAGTTGCACACTTGTGAGAAATGTAGAAACTTAGACCCTAATCAGAAATTGAAATCAGAATATGAATTTTAACAAGGCCCCAGTTGATTGTCATACACAGTAACATTGGAGAAATATATGTCTAGAT
>NW_019154524.1:13139-18904 GCF_002288905.1 Enhydra lutris kenyoni | reverse complement strand
ATCTGCAGATCAAGTTGGGTAGAACAAGCATTTTGACAATGTTGAGTATTTCCATTTATGAACATGAAATATCTCTGCATTTATTTAGTTTTTCTTTGATTGATTTAATCAGAGTTTTATCATTTCTCTATACAGACATTGTACCTATTTTGTTAGTTTTGTACTAAAGTATTTCATTTTCTCAAGAGTCAATATACATGGTGTTTTTAATTTCAAATTCTACTTGTTCATTTTTGGCATATAGGAATTCAGTTGAGCTTTGTATATTAACCTGGTATCCTACATCATGGCTTTAATAGCTAATTAGTTCCAGGAAATTTTCATCTATTCTTTCAGATTTTCAACATAGACAATCATGTCATTTGTGAGCAACAATAGTTTTATGTCTTCCTTCCCAATCTATGTATGTTTTATTTCCTTTTCCTGCCTTATTATTTTAGCAACAATTTCCAGTCTGATGTTGAAAAGCAGTGATAAGAAGGGACATCTTTGCTTTGTACCTGGTATTAATTGGAAATCTAATTTCTCACCATTAAGTATAATGTTAGCTATAGGTTTTTTTGTAGATAGTCTTTGTCAAGTTGAGAAAGTTCCTCTTTATTCCTAATTTACTGAGAGGTTTTCTGTTTTTTTTGTTTTTTGTTTTTTGGGTTTTTTTTTAATTTTTTTCCAGTCATTTAAGCATCTGACTCTTTTTTCTATAAATTTTATCTTATTTTATTTTATTTTCAGTGTTCCAAAATTCATTGTTCATGCACCACACCCAGTGCTCCATGCAATATGTGCCTTCCATAATACCCACCACCAGGTTCACCCAACTCCCCAAACCCCTCCCCTCCAAAACCCTCAGTTTGTTTCTCAGAGTCCACAGTCTCTTATGGTTTGTCTCCCCCTCTGATTTCCCCCAACTCACATCTCCTCTACATTCTACATGTTATTCCTTATGGTCCACAAGTAAGTGAAACCATATGATACTTGACTCTCTCTGCTTGACTTATTTCACTCAGCATAATCTCTTCTAGTCCCATCCATGTTGATATAAAAGTTGGGTCTTCATCCTTTCTGATGGAGGCATAATATTCCATTGTATATATGCACCATATCTTTATCCACCCACTGGTTGAAGGGCATCTTCGTTCTTTCCAGTTTGGTCACTATGGCCATTGCTGCTATGAATATTGGGGTAGAGATGGCTCTTCTTTTCACTACATCTGTATCTTTGGGGTAAATACCCAGTAGTGCAATTGCAGGTCATAGGGTAGCTCTATGTTTAATTTTTTGAGGAATCTCCACACTGTTTTCCAAAGTGGCTGTACCAACTTGCATTCCCACCAACAGTGTAAGAGTGTTCCCCTTTCTCCACACCCTCTCCAACACATGTTTGTTGTTTACTGTCTTGTTAATTTTGGCCATTCTAACTGGTGTAAGGTGGTTTCTCAATGTGGTTTTGAGTTGAATCTCCCTGATGGTTAATGATGATGAACATTTTTTCATGTGTCTGTTAGCCATTTGTATGTCTTCTTTAGAGAAGTGTCTATTCATGTCTTCTGCCCATTTTTTGACATGATTATCTGTTTTGTGTGTGTTGAATTTGAGGAGTTCTTTATAGATCTTGGATATCAGCCCTTTGTCTGTAGTGTCATTTGCGAATATCTTCTCCCATTCTGTGGGTTGCCTCTTTGTTTTGCTGACTGTTTCCTTTGCTTGTGCAGAAGCTTTTGATCTTGATGAAGTCCCAAAAGTTCATTTTCACTTTTGTTTCCTTTGCCTTTGGAGACATGTCTTGAAAGAAGTTGCTGTGGCCGATGTCAAAGAGATTACTGCCTATGTTCTCCTCTAGGATTCTGAGAGATTCCTGCCTCAAGTTGAAGTCCTTTACCCATTTTGAGTTTATCTTTGTGTATGGTGTAAGAAAATGGTCGAGTTTCATTCTTCTACACACAGCTGTCCAATTTTCCCAACACCATTTATTGAAGAGACTGTCTTTTTTCACTGTATATTTTTTCCTGCTTTGTTGAAGATTATTTGACCATATAGTTGAGAGTCCATATCTGGGCTCTTTACTCTAGTCCACTGGTCTATGTGTCTGTTTTTGTGCCAGTACCATGCTGTCTTGGTGATCACAGCTTTATAATCAAGCTTGAAACCAGGCAACGTGATCCCCCAGTTTTGTTTTTCTTTTTCAACATTTCCTTAGCAATTCGGGTCTCTTCTGGTTCCATACAAAATTTAGGATTGTTTGTTCCAGCTCTTTGAAAAATGCCGGTGGAATTTTGGTCAGGATTGTCATTGAAAGTATAGATGGCTCTAGGCAGTATAGACATTTGAACAGTGTTTATTCTTCCGATCCATGAGCATGGAATGCTCTTCCATCTTTTTGTGTCTTCTTCAGTTCCTTTCATGAGTGTTCTGTAGTTCTTCCCGATGAATATGGACGCCAAGATTCTCAAAAAGATCCTAGCTAATAGGATCCATCAGTACATTAAGAAGATTATCCACCATGAGCAGATGGGATTTATCCATGGGATTCAGGGGTGGTTCAACATTTGCAAATCAATCAATGTGATAGAACAAATCAATAAAAGAAGAGAGAAGAACAACATGGTCCTCTCAATTGATGCAGAAAAAGCATTTGACAAGGCACAGCCTCTGTTCCTGATTATTTGATTCAAAGTATAGGGATAGAGGGAACACTACTCAACTTCATAAAATCTATCTATGAAAAACCCACAGCAAATATCATCCTCAATGGGGAAAAGCTGACAGCCTTCCCTTTGAGATCAGGAACACAACAAGGATGTCCACTCTCGCCACTGTTATTCAACATAGTACTAGAAGTCCTAGCTACAGCAGACAACAAAAAGAAATAAAAGGTATTCAAATTGGCAAAGAAGAAGTCAAACTCTCTCTCTTCGCAGATGACATGATACTTTATATGGAGAACCCAAAAGACTCCACCCCCAAACTACTAGAACTCATATAGCAATTCAGTAATGTGGCAGGATACAAAATCAATGTACAGAAATCAGTTGCTTTCTTATACACTAAGAATGAAAATACAGAAAGGGAAATGAGAGAATTGATTCCATTTACTATAGCACCAAGAACCATAAGATACCTGGGAATAAACCTACCCCAAGAGGTAAAGGATCTGTACTCAAAGAACAACAGAACACTCATTTAAATTGTTTTTAAAAATCATGAATGGGTACTGAATTTTGTCAACTGTTTTTTCTGCATTTATTGATATGATCATGTGATTTTAGTCCACTGTGTTCCACATCAGTGGACTAAATAAGAAATTGATTTTCAAATGTTTAAATGTTCAACCAGCCTTCCATATCTGGGATAAATTCCACTTTGTTATAGTGTATAATTGTTTTCACATTTTTTTAGATTTAATTTGCTAATTTTTTTAGGAATTTGCATATATGTTTACGAGAGCTTAGATCTCTAGTTTTCTATTGTACAATTTTGGTATTAAGGTAAGAGGCTGGGGGTGCCTGGGTGGCTCAGTGGGTTAAAGCCTCTGCCTTTGGTTCAGGTCATGATCCCAGGGTTCTGGGATCGAGCCCCGCATTGGGCTCCTGCTTGGCGGGGAGCCTGCTCCCCCCACCCAACCCCTGCATGCCTCTATGCCTGCTTGTCATCTCTGTCAAATAAATAAATAAAATCTTTTAAAAAAAGGGAAGAGGCTGGCTTCATAGCATGAGTCAGGAAAAATTCCCTCTGCTTCTATCTTCTGAAAGAGATTGTAGAGAATTGGTAAAATTTTTTCTTAAATGTTTAGTACAATCCATTAGTGAAACTGTCTGCTCCTGATGGTTTCTGTTTTGGATAAATTGGCTTTAATTATGCATATGTCATAGGGTTATTGTAACCATTAGATGAAATGATGTTTGGAAAATAACTGACAGTAATAATAATTATACTCCTAATAATTAAGGCCACAGTCAGGATCAAAAGTTTCCTCTAGATATCTATGTGTTCCTGAAATGGACATATTTCCAGTTAGATATAATAATAATTAAAATATGGACAAGATTTTGTGACTCTTTGTACATATGTTATATAGTTTTATTCCTTAAAATAACCACCTGTTTGATGGACTTATCCTTATTTTGGATGAGGAGGTAGAGTGTGGGAATTGCTAGATACTTTCTTCATAATTCTCTTCTAAGGTTAGTGCCAGAGGCAGGTGGTGAAATCATAGTCTCTCATTACCTTACAGTGTATTGACAGGGCTAGACCTCTGTAGACTGAGGTTAATCTTAGAGAAAGTGTAATAATATTCAGCATAATGTGTTACACATAGTAAATGACTGTCAAATGAGTCCACCTAGAAATACTGCAAAGCAAGGGAGAAACCTAATACTTCTTTTACTTTTTTATTTACGATAGTCAAAATAATTAAATATTAAGCCTATTTGCAATACAAACTGAAGGAAAGCTGGAAGATAGAGTGTTAAATTATTTTTTTTAGAGTTGGTAATAAGTTATTTTAAGATAACCAAGAGAGTTTTATATTATGTCCCATGTGATGACTGTTTCAACCTAACTTTGCATTTCTGATAACTCAGATGGAGTGTTTTAGAATTTTGATCATTGCAATATGCCAATTTCACATCCTACTCCTATGTTCTTACGTTAGAGTTTTTATTATTATTATTTTTTACTATTTTATTTATTTACTTGAGAGGAAGAGAGAGAGAGAGAGAGAGAGAGAGAGCAGGAATGGGGGAGAGACAAAGAGATTGGAAGAAGCAGACTCCCCCACTGAGCAGTAAGCCTCACGCAGGGCTCGATGCCAGGACCTGGGATCATGACCTGAGCCAAAGGAAGACGCTTAACCACCTGAGCCAGCCAGGCGCCCCCCCTATTTTAGTGTTTTTAATACCAAGTGTGTAATCGATTTCTTATTTTTTACCCTCAGCACGTGCACACACAGATACACACACACACACACACACACACACACACACAGACACACATTCAGACTTTAATTTCTCATTAACTACTTAGTGGAGCTTTAAACTTTTTGTTTAGTGCATAGTAAATGAGAACATAATTGAAATTAAAAGCTTTTTTGACAAATTAATTACACCATTTTTAACAGTCTGAAGAAAATAACACAAGTAGGAAAATGATTTGATTCAGTTACTGTAACTTGGAATCATAGTTGTGTGTTACAGAATAATTTTTTTAAAGTGAAACCATGCTTTTCATAGAAATATAAAATGAGGGTGCCTGGGTGGCTCAGTGGGTTAAGCCTTTGCCTTCGGCTCAGGTCATGATCTCAGAGTCCTGGGATCGAGTCCCGCATCGGGCTCTCTCCCCTCTCTCTCTGCCTGCCTCTCTGCCTACTTGTGATCTCTGTCTGTCAAATAAATAAATAAAATCTTAAAAAAAAAAAGAAATATAAAATGAATATAGGTCAAAGATTTTCTCATTAATTAAATGAGGAAACAAAAAAGATGTTACAACTAGTTCAAACATCAAAAAGCAGAGACAGTTAGGGATCAGGAATACTGAGTAACTCAAATGGATGCAACATAGCCTTCCTCCCACCGCCCCCCCACCCCACCCCTGCCCCTCTCTTGTCTGGGAGTGGGGGTATGGGGGTGGGGCTTCCCTCCACTGGACAGAATTTCTTCCTATATTAATCACCACACTCTTATCAGTGTTTTATAATACAGAGTTGTAAAATACCCTAAAGACAATGAAGGCCAAAGAGTGTCTATGGAATCAGTCAGTTAACCCTGAAG
>NW_019154524.1:0-10139 GCF_002288905.1 Enhydra lutris kenyoni | reverse complement strand
TCTAGCAATTCCCACACTCTACCTCCTCATCCAAAATAGGGATAAGTCCATCAAACAGGTGGTTATTTTAAGGAATAAAACTGTATAATATATGAACAAAGAGTCACAAAATCTTGTCCATATTTTAATTATTATTATGTCTAACTGGAAATATGTCCATTTCAGGAACACATAGATATCTAGAGGAAACTTTCGATCCTGACTGGGGACTTAATTATTAGGAGTATAATTATTATTACTGCCAGTTATTTTCCAAACATCATTTCATCTAATGGTTACAATAACCCTATGACATAAGCATAATTAAAGCCAATTTATCCAAAACAGAAATCATCAGGACCAGATAGTTTCACTAATGGATTGTACTAAACAGTTAAGAAAAAATTTTACCAATTCTCTACAATCTCTTTCAGAAGATAGAAGCAGAGGGAATTTTTCCTGACTCATGCTATGAAGCCAGCCTCTTACCTTTTTTTTATAAGATTTTATTTCTTTATTTGACAGAGATCACAAGCAGGCATAGAGGCATGCGGGGGTTGGGGGGGAAGCAGGCTCCCCGCCAAGCAGGAGCCCGATGCAGGGCTCGATCCCAGAACCCTGGGATCATGACCTGAACCAAAGGCAGAGGCTTTAACCCACTGAGCCACCCAAGCGCCCCCAGCCTCTTACCTTAATACCAAAATTGTACAATAGAAAACTAGAGATCTAAGCTCTCATAAACATATATACAAATCCCTAAAAAAATTAGCAAATGAAATATAAAAAAATGTGAAAACAATTATATACCATGACAAAGTGGAATTTATCCCAGATATGGAAGGCTGGCTGAACATTTGAAAATCAATTAATGCAATCCACATCAGTGGACTAAATAAGAAAAATCACATGATCATATCAATAAATGCAGAAAAAGCATTTGACAAAATCCAGTATCCATTCATGATGTTTTAAAACAATTTAAATGAGTGTTCTGTTGTTCTTTGAGCACAGATCCTTTACCTCTTGGGGTAGGTTTATTCCCAGGTATCTTATGGTTCTTGGTGCTATAGTAAATGGAATCAATTCTCTCATTTCCCTTTCTGTATTTTCATTCTTAGTGTATAAGAAAGCAACTGATTTCTATACATTGATTTTGTATCCTGCCACATTACTGAATTGCTGTATTAGTTCTGGTAGTTTGGGGATGGAGTCTTTTGGGTTCTCCATATAAAGTATCATGTCATCTGCGAAGAGAGAGAGTTTGACTTCTTCTCTGCCAATTTGAATACCTTTTATTTCTTTTTGTTGTCTGCTGTTGCTAGGACTTCTAGTACTATGTTGAACAACAGTGGCGAGAGTGGACATCCTTGTTATGTTCCTGATCTCAAAGGGAAGGCTGTCAGCTTTTCCCCATTGAGGATGATATTTGCTGTCAGTTTTTCATAGATCGATTTTATGAAGTTGAGTAATGTTCCCTCTATCCCTATAATTTGGATCATTTTAATCAGGAACAGATGCTGTATCTTGTCAAATGCTTTTTCTGCATCAATTGAGAGGAACATGCTATTCTTCTCTCTGCTCTTATTGATTTGTTCTATCACATTGATTGATTTGCAAGTATTGAACCACCCTTGAATCCCATGGATAAATCCCATCTGGTCATGGTGGATAATCTTTTTAATGTACTGATGGATCCTATTAGCTAGGATCTTTTTGAGAATCTTGGCATCCATATTCACCAGGAAGAACTACAGAACACTCATGAAAGGAACTGAAGAAGACACAAAAAGATGGAAGAGCATTCCATGCTCATGGATCAGAAGAATAAATACTGTTCAAATGTCTATACTGCCGAGAGCCATCTATATTTTCAATGCCAATCCTGATCAAAATTCCACTGGCATTTTTCAAAGAGCTGGAACAAACTATCCTAAAATGTGTATGGAACCAGAAGAGACCCGAATTGCTAAGGAAATGTTGAAAAAGAAAAACAAAACTGGGAGTATTACGTTGCCTGATTTCAAGCTTGACTACAAATCTGTGATCACCAAGACAGCATGGTACTGGCACAAAAACAGACACATAGACCAGTGGAAGAGAGTAGAGAGCCCAGATATGGACTCTCAACTATACGGTTAAATAATCTTCAACAAAGCAGGAAAAAATATACAGTGAAAAAAAGACAGTCTCTTCAACAAATGGTGTTGGGAAAATTGTACAGCTGTGTGTAGAAGAATGAAACATGACCATTCTCTTACACCATACACAAAGATAAACTCAAAATGGATAAAGGACCTCAATGTGAGGCAGGAATCTCTCAGAATCCTAGAGGATAACATAGGCAGTAATCTCTTCGACATCGGCCACAGCAACTTCTTTCAAGACATGTCTCCAAAGGCAAAGGAAACAAAAGTGAAAATGAACTTTTTGGACTTCATCAAGATCAAAAGCTCCTGCAGAACAAAGGAAACAGTCAGCAAAACAAAGAGGCAACCCACAGAATGGGAGAAGATATTCGCAAATGACACTACAGACAAAGGGCTGATATCCAAGATCTATAAAGAACTCCTCAAACTCAACACACACAAAACAGATAATCATATCAAAAATTGGGCAGAAGACATGAACAGACACTTCTCCAAAGAAGACATACAAATGGCTAACAGACACATGAAAATATGTTCATTATCATTAGCCATCAGGGAGATTCAAATCAAAACCACATTCAGATTTCACCTTACACCAGTTAGAGTGGCCAAAATTAACAAGAGAGTAAACAACAGGTGTTGGAGAGGGTGTGGAGAAAGGGGAGCGCTCTTACACTGTTGGTGGGAATGCAAGTTGGTACAGCCACTTTGGAAAACAGTGTGGAGATTCCTTAGGAAATCAAACATAGAGCTATCCTATGACCCTGCAATTGCACTACTGTGTATTTACCCCAAAGATATAGATGTAGTGAAAAGAAGAGCCATCTCTACCTCAATGTTCTTAGCAGCAATGGCCATAGTGACCAAACTGGAAAGAACCAAGATGCCCTTCAACCAGCGAGTGGATAAAGAAGATATGGTCCATATATACAATGGAATATTATGCCTCCATCAGAAAGGATGAAGACCCAACTTTTATATCAACATGGGTGGGACTGGAAGAGATTATGCTGAGTGAAATAAGTCAAGCAGAGAGAGTCAAGTGTCATATGGTTTTACTTACTTGTGGACCATAAGGAATAACATGTAGAATGTAGAGGAGATGTGAGTTGGGGGAAATCAGAGGGGGAGATAAACCATGAGAGACTGTGGACTTTGAGAAACAAACTGAGGGTTTTGGAGGGGAGGGGTTTGAGGAGTTGGGTGAGCCTGGTGGTGGGTATTATGGAAGGCACATATTGCATGGAGCACTGGGTGTGGTGCATGAACAATGAATTTTGGAACACTGAAAATAAAATAAAATAAGATAAAATTTAAAGAAAAAAGAGTTGGATGCTTAAGTGACTGAAAAAAATTAAACAACAACAACAACAACAAAAACCAACCCTGAAAATCTCTCAGTAAATTAGGAATAAAGAGGAACTTTCTCAACTCGACAAAGACTATCTACAAAAAACCTATAGCTAACATTATACTTAATGGTGAGAAATAAAATTTCCAATTAATATCAGGTACAAAGCAAGGATGTCCCTTCTTATCATTGCTTTTCAAAATTGGACTGGAAATTCTTACTAAAATAATAAGGCAGGAAAAGGAAATAAAACATACATATATTGGGAAGGAAGACATAAAACTATTGTTGCTCACAAATGACATGATTGTCATATGTTGAAAATCTGCAAGAATTGATGAAACTTTCCTGGAACTAATAAGCAATTAAAGCCATGATGTAGGATACCAGTTTAATATACAAAGCTCAATTGAATTCTTTTTTTTTTTTTAAGATTTTATTTATTAGTCAGAGAGAGAGAGCGAGCACAGGCAGACACAGTGGCAGGCAGAGTCAGAGGGTGAAGCAGGCTCCTGGCCGAGCAAGGAGCCCGATGTGGGACTCGATCCCAGGTCGCCAGGATCATGACCTGAGCCGAAGGCAGCCGCTTAACTAACTGAGCCACCCAGGCGTCCCCTCAATTGAATTCTTATATACCAAAAATGAACAAGTAGAATTTGAAATTAAAAACACCATGTATATTGACTCTCGAGAAAATGAAATACTTTAGTACAAAACTAACAAAATAGGTACAATGTCTGTATAGAGAAATGATAAAACTCTGATTAAAGCAATCAAAGAGAAGCTAAATTAATGCAGAGATATTTCATGTTCATAAATGGAGACACTCAACATTGTCCAAATGTTTGTTCTACCCAACTTGATCTGCAGATTCAATGCAATCTCATCAAAATCCTACCAAGTTACTTTATGGACATCAACAAACTGATGATCTAAAGTTTATACGGAGAGGCAAAAGATCTAGAATAGCCAACACAAATATTGAAGGAAATAAAAATATATTTGGAGGACTGATTCTACCCAACTTCGATAGATACTCTAAAGCTTTGATAATCAAGACACTCTGGTATTAGTGAAGCAATAAGCAAATAAATCAATGGCAGAGAATAGAGAGGCCAGAAATACACCAATATAAAATCAGCTTGTCTTTGACAAAGGAGCAAAGGCAATACAATGGAGAAAGTTTCTTTAACAAATGAAGCTGGAACAACTGAACATCCACATACAAAGAAATTTACTTAGACACAAACCTTTATACCCTTCACAAACATTATCTCAAAATGGATCATAGACCTAACCATAAAATGAAAAATTATGAAGTTTCTAGAAGACAACATAAAAGAAAACCTAGATGACCTTAATGTGTTTTTAGATATAGCAGTGAAGACATGATCCATGAAAGAAATAATTGATAAGCTGGACTTCATTAAAATCAAAAGCTTCTGCTCTATAAAAGACAATTTCAAGAGAATTAGAAGACAGTTACCTACTGCAAGGAAATTTTTGCAAAAGACACATATGATAAAGGATTGTTGTATAAAGTAGGGAAAGAACCCTTAAAATTCAAGAGGAAAAGAACAAACTACCTAATTTAAAAATGGGCCAAAGTCCTTAAAAGACACTTCACCAAAGGTGATATACAGATGGCAAAAAGTTTATGAAAAGATGCTCCACATCATACGTCATCAGGGAAATGCAAATTAAAACAACAAGGAGATATCACTCTATACTCATTAAAATGGCCAAAATCCGGAACACCGACAACACCAAAGGCTGACAAAGGGGTGGTGTAACAGGAGCTCTCATGCATTGTTCTTGGGAGTGCAGAATGGCACTTTGGTAGAGAGTTTGGCAACATCTCACAACACTAAACATATTCTTACTGTGTGATCAGTGATCACATTCCTCGGTATTTATTCAAAGGAATTGAAAACACGCACAAATGTACAATGGCTGATTCTAGCAGCTTTGTTCATAATTGGCAAAACTGGGAAACAACCCAGCTGACCTTCAGTAGGTGAATGGATAAATAGTGATAAATCTGTGAAATATTAACAGTGAAATATTATTCAGCACTAAAAAGAAATAGGTATCAAGCCATGAAAATATGGAAGAACTTTAAATGTATATTACTAAGTGAAAGAAGCCAATCTGAAAAGGTTTCATGCATACTGTTTGATTTCAACTACATGACGTTCTAGAAAAGACAAAACAATAGAGATAATAAAAGGATCAATGGTTGCCAGGAGTAGAGGCGGAAGAGAGACAGGGAATGAATAGGCAAAGCACAGAGGTTTTTAGGACAGAAAAATACTCTGTATGATATTGTAATGATGGATATATGTAATCATATTATATATGTAATATACTTGACCAAATTCACAGAATGTATAACACCAGGAAGAAACCTTAAAGTAAACTATGAGCTTTGGGTGATTATGGTGTGTCAATGTAGTTCATCCTTGGTAAAATGTACCATTCTGATGAATGGTGTTAATAATGGGGGACACTAGGCTTGTGTACGAGGAGGAGGCTTATGGGAAATCTCCATACCTTCCCTTGTTTTGTTGTAAATGTAAAACTGTTCTGAAAAAAATGTAAAACTGTTCTGAAAAAACTGTTTATGGGAAATCTCCATACCTTCCCTTGTTTCGTTGTAAATGTAAAACAGTTCTGAAAACTGTTCTTAAACTAATTTATAGGTGATAAAGTGAGAATCAGGAAAGTTAAATCATCTCCTAGTAAATATTATAGGTAATGGGTGGCTGAGTCAGCATTTGAACCTAGGCTGCCTTAGTGTCAATGTACACACCTTTCTGCTATTCTACATAATTGCTGGTTATAATGAGAGATTTTAAACTGGTTAATTGAAGAAGTCAGTATTCCTTGGCGAAATTGCCCACCAAGGATCAAATGAGATATATAGTTAGCATGTCATAAAACTAGGACTTTCAGTCTGATTGTTTCAGCAACAAATATTTCCCACAGAGAAGGACTCTTTCACCGAGCTGGCATTTCTCAATACTCAAATACACAGGATTTTAAACAAAGTTTCCAGTTAGGTAAGGTTTTCTGAATTAATTGAAGTAACCATTCCACTTAGTCCATTCAGCTACAAAATATTACATTGCACTAAAAAAGTTTTAAGGCATTTTCTACAGTAAATGTTTTAAATAGTTCTTCCAATAGAGAGATAATCTTGATTCAGTTACGTCTGAGAAAACTAAGATGATTATCAAGTATCCTGGTCATAAAAATAAGTCATATTATCAAAAACTTAGAAAAATGTGCTCTCCTTGGGAGGAAATTAGCAATGATCCAATGTAAGAAATAGTCTTTTGAAGCTAAAATAAGAACTTTAAAAACAAAGATCCTCTGAGTGCTATCACACTGAGACCTGAGGAAGGACAAAATTATGGATCTATCAAAATTCTCCAAAGAGCTCATGATCTGTTAAAGAAGGCCCCATGTTGATTATTTGTCAATGTGGGGATTGCAAAATGTCAGCTACTGCACATACCCATTCCTGTGAATGTTTCCCTGACTTGAGAGAGAAAGGCTCTCCAGAAATAGGAATCACCAGAATCTTCCTTTTATTCACTGGCATATAAATTAATCTTTTGAGAAAAGATGGGAAGTAAAACCTTTGCCAATATATGAATGCATGAGGAAGAGTGTAGGATTATGAGAGGAAGAAGTGGGGCGCCTGGGTGGCTTAATGGATTGAGTGTTAGACTTCAGCTCAGGTCATGATCTCAGGGTCCTGGGATTGAGCCCCACATCAGGCTCCCTGCTTAGTAGAGAGCCTGCTCCTCCTTCTCTCCTTGTCCCTCCCCCCACTTGTATGCACTCTCTTTCTCTCTCAAATAAATAAATAAAGATCTTTTAAAAAATTTTAAAAAGGAGAGGAAGTAATTGGACCAAGCCCTAGGCAGCTGCCATGACTAGTTTAAATTAAAAAAAAAAAAAAAAAAAAAAAAAAAAAAGGAAGAAAAATCCAGAGAAGGAGGCTGAGAAGTAATGGCCAGAGAAGTAGAAAATCAGAGGAGTGGGTAGTGACGGAAGCCCCAGGTGTCATGTTTTACAGAAGAAAACATGGTAATCTGTGTCAAATAAGGAGAAGCCAGGTAGAATGAAAGCAGCAGACCGTGACTTTATCTTAATAGAAAATGTCTCTGGAGATTTTAGAGAGAGTCATTTTGGTTGGAATCATGGGGAATGGAAGCCAGATGGAGAGTGTGGAGGGACAAAGGAGATGTGATAAAGCAGAGGCAGTGAACATTGAGAACGTTTTTTGATAAGTTTGGCTGTAAAAAGGAGGAAAAACCTGCTAAAATGGTTGTGGGAATAGAGTGCAGAATTGAAAATTTTTTTAAGATAGGAAAGGTTAGGACATATTTAAATGCTGATGGGATAGGTCAAACCAGAAAACGTAGGATGAGGAACAAATCAGTAGATTTTTTTTAGAAAGTGAGACAGGATGGAATATCAGGTACACCTGGAAACACCTTGAAGAAAGAAATGCACCTGGGAACAAGGAGAAGAGGACGAGTGAAGAGGCTGGCAATTCTACTGGTCATGTCGGAAAATGAGTGTATTTCTTCTGGTGGCTTCAATTTTTTTAAGGAAAACAGAGAGTAAGGGTATTGTTGACAATGCAAGAACTAGAAAAGTAGCAGTATTCTTTTTCCTGATCCTTTCTCATCGATTACCCCCATGATGCGTATATTCTAATAATTAACTATTTAACAACATAACCTGGTGATGGTCTGATGGGATTTTTGTGTCCTGATTTGCCAATGAACTAAACCTTGAAATAGGAGGTTATAAATTACGCTTGACATCACACTCTAGGAATGGATTCAGTGTGTTTAACTTTCAAAAAGGTATCTTCCAAATAAATTGTGGGTTAGAAGAGAAGATGTCTTTTATCAGAGGCATGTTCTGGTAAGTGCAGTAAGTATCAACTTGTTAAAAGAACGTGCCCTGATATTGGAGATAAAGGAAAATAAAACAATGCCTCTGGTAGCTTTAAAAATCAGCTAATTATAACAGATGAGTTTCATTACGGAGACCAATTTAATAAGAAGCACAGGGGAGCAATGTTAACTATGGAAAATCTTTGAACTAACACAGAGGAGCCTTTTAAATTAATCTGTGAGGGTCAGCAAAAAGAAAATTAGTCTGGTTAGAAAAAAATGACAGTGAACAACAAGTAGGAAAAGGAAATGGAAGGTCTGTTAAGCTCTTCTTTCGCTTCTGTTAATGAAGGCAAGATGCCAAGAGACAAAATTTCTAGCTACAAAGATGAGAAACTGGATAATGAACAGGTAAGGGAGAAAAAAATTTATCTATCCATCTATGCGGAGAGGGGGAAAGGGACAGACAGTGGAACAAATCTGGCACATATGTGCAACATAGTAACAGGGCTTTTAAAGTAATACTAAGCATCACAAAATAAGGGAAACAATGAGCAACTGTGAATAATGAAATGATTTTTCACAAAAACCTTATTTAATAAGAAGCTGGCCTCCTTTTTTAAAGCATGGGACACACACACACACACACACACACACACACACACCATACCGTTCATGAGATGTAATTAACTTCACACAGGGTTTTCTGAAAGTAACTAAATGAAAACCAAGCCGTGGCTTGCACTGAATATGCATTAGGTCAAAATAACATGAGAGGAAATCAGCCATTATAGAGAAGAAAGTCACATTTAAGACTTTGTCATGTTAGTGAGGCATTACTAGGAATGTAATCTACGTATCAGCGGGAGTCTTCTACTCTTGAGATCTAAACAGGTCTAGACTTGAACTCTCATTTTGCACAGTGTGGAAATCCAACGTCTTCCCATTCCTAGAGGTCAAATCTGTTTCTGGATCTGCTGTCTCTAAAATCAGGTTGACTGAGGCATAAAAATCATCTCTATCGTCAAGCCAATTTGTCTGTCCATTTGTGAGTGTTCGCTTTAAGACAGTATGGCATGGGGAAGCCAAGGAATGTCTTTAGTGTAGAAATGCAGATAGTTTATGTTGAGACTTCAATATATGTCTTCACAGAAAATCCTTCAGGCACCTTAATTTTTCCACTGGCTGTTTTACTTCCTATTCTGCAGCACATATCACAATTTCCTCTTTCTACTCTCCGCTCTCCTCCCTCCCTTCTTTGCTTCCCTATCTTCCCCACCTCTCCCTCTCAGAAACAAAAGAAATTCCTCTATAATTCTCCTAAGAGCAATTTGACCAGACTCTTGTGGCTTTCATTTTGCTGAACACCACACACCACAGGGCCCCGCCTTCTACCCAGTGGCTAATCAAGTAATTTCCTCAAAGGTAGTTTCCTCCCCAAATGGCATACTGGTGCCAATTGTTAAGGAAATAAGCCCAATACATAAATTCCATTAGGACTTCAAAAGTGTGCCTTTGTCACAAAGGAAAACAACCAATTGCTTGAAAATCCCATGTCATATAAGGTGTAATATCCATGTAACCTATAATTATGGAGTCTAAAGGCAGTTGTGGAATAGGTAGTTCCTATGAGGGAATTTTTCCACCTTAGGAAATTCTTGGTGGCATTAGCAATCACATATTAGAAAGCTTTCAAAAATAAGACTTGAGAGAGGATTGTATTTCCCGGTGGGGATAATTTCC
>NW_019154523.1:14726-18985 GCF_002288905.1 Enhydra lutris kenyoni | reverse complement strand
CAACCTGCAGCATATGGGTCGCGCTGTATGTCTGGCTGACAGGAGGCGGGGGCTCGGGCTGTGTCAGACAGAGCATCATTTCACAGGGCGGCCTATGTATCAGGGTGCCCTTGAGGCCATGCTGCTGGACCCTCATCTGGGGGTTCTGGGCAGACCCGTAGGGCATTTCTTCCTTCCGATGGGCAGGCAGAAGGCAGCTTTGTTTTTCCAGAATTCCCAATATGGATGGCCTGCTGGCAAGGTGTGTGAGGATGGAAGTCTGAAAACCTGCTATGCTTATGTTCAGTGCCGAGGCCATAACAGTTCCAATGTGCAGCGTCTGTTTCGAGATCTCAAGCACCTGAGGACATTCGAGTGTGAGATGTTTGCTCACGCTGGAATTTGTATCCATGATGGCCAACGAATGCTCGTGTGGCCTCAAGAAGCCTTGGCGGCTTTACCAAGCTTGGGCTTGTGAGCTGCTCCAAACAGCAAGGTGTCCTTCAGCGGGACACGGGAAGTCCAGTTAGAGGGCCCCGGGTCCCCATTTGGAAAGATTCGTTAGCAGAGCTCTCCGAATGAATGCCTTGAAACTCCACCTCCGTTACCACTGATGCCTAGGAACAGGGCAGCTTTGATCCAGTGGCTCTGCTTCACAGTTCCAAGTGATCTGAGTTGACGGAGTTTCTCAGTCTGACGGGTCACAAAGGTGCTTGGTGTCCAGGGAGACCTTCGTATGTGGCGGTAGCTCTGGGGCCATGCAGGAACCTCCTAGCCTGTGGGTTGGACCCTGTTCCCAAGAGCAAAGTTATCTTCTCGGGACCAGAGGAGTTCTACTGTTTGGCTCAGGGACCCCACGTTGGGCCATATGTTGGTTTTCCAGAACAGGAAGGAGGGAGAGAGGCCTGAAAACCTAAGCTAGGCTTTGGATGAGGGTCTAAGGGCATGTCAGGTTCAATCTTCAGATCAGGTCCTTTGAGGTGTCGTTTCTTCCTGCAGGTAGGTGCTGAAGGTGTTACATTCAGACTGTGCATTTTTTCCACAGCAGTCTATGAAATTGGTGTAGGTTCAGATACCTTGAAGTTTTCTCCCATTCTGAAAGGTTTGGGCAACTGAGATGTGCAGAGTTCCCTCGGGAGAGCAGGCCCAGTGATGCTGTTTGGTTCTGGAGGTCCCATCCTGGAGGGCATGTGGTCACGGCTTTGGGAACCAAGTCTTCAGACAGCAACTCGGGGAAGACTTAGGAGCGAAGTTATGGCAGGCCCGAGCTGCAGACCCTGAAAGCAGCTCCTCAGGATTTGAAATTCGGATGCTGGGAGCAGTAGCAGAGGCTTTTCTGTCTGGACTCTATATCCAGGATGGCCTCGGAATGATAGGGTTGCTACATGGGTCCATGCGAGGTTTTTCCTCTCTGGGCTTTTCCTCCGGCTCCCAGGAGTTTGCTGTCTTTCTGGGGGAATGGAAGAGTGCTGTTTTCCACGTCATGGGTCCCGCCCAGACAAGAATTCCAGAGTGGGGTTGTGGGTCACGTGGCCTGGACAACACAACCAAGGGTTAGGATTTGGGCCAAGAGGCACGATAGGCCTTCTCTCTGTCTTCCTGGCCCAGCCCCCAACAGGGTGTGCTTTAAAGGGTTCTCAGTCTGAGGGTCACAAGGCCTGCTTGGGCCCAGCTGCCCCTCCTGAGTGGGCGTGGTCTCATGGGCCATGTAATTGGCTCCCACTCTATAGCAGTACAAC
Source organism: Enhydra lutris kenyoni (assembly GCF_002288905.1). Classification (NCBI taxonomy): domain Eukaryota; kingdom Metazoa; phylum Chordata; class Mammalia; order Carnivora; family Mustelidae; genus Enhydra; species Enhydra lutris. Next base: position 17,267 of record NW_019154523.1, on the reverse strand, counting down.
CATATCAACATCCACATTCCTGCCATGAGGAAGGAGGAGTAATCTGCTGTGATTCAGCTTCCCCCATAGGCAGGGATATGCGATACCTTCTGGGGTTAGATACCTGCACACCCAGGTTCGCAGGAGATGACGGGCTCTGACCAAGACAGAGCCCACCTGCAGGATATGGGTCGCGCTATGGGGCTGGCTGACAGGAGGTCGGGACTCGGGCTGTGTCAGACAGAGCATCAGTTCACAGGGCGGCCTATGATATCAGGGTGCCCTTGAGGGCCATGCTGCTGGACCCTCATCTGGGGGTTCTAGGCAGACCCGTGGGGCATTTCTTCCTTCCGGTGGGCAGGCAGAAGGCAGCTTTGTTTTTCCAGTTCCCAATATGGATGGCCTGCTGGCAAGGTGTGTGATGATGGAAGTCTGAAAACAGAGCTAAGCTTCTGTTCAGTGCCGAGGCCATAACAGTTCCAATGTGCAGCGTCTGTTTCGAGATCTCAAGCACCTGAGGACGTTCGAGTGTGAGATGTCTGCTCACGCTGGAATTTGTATCAATGATGGCCAACGAATGCTCCAGTGGCCTCAAGAAGCCTTGGCGGATTTCCCAAGCTGGGTCTTGTGAGCTGCTCCAAACAGAAACGTGTCCTTCAGCGGGACAGGGGAAGTCCAGTTAGAGGGCTCCACGGTCCCCATATGGAAAGATTCGACAGCAGAGCATTCCGAATTGATGCCTGGAAACTCCACCTCCGTTACCCCTGAAGCCTAGGAACAGGGCAGTTTTGATCCAGTGGCTCTGCTTTGCACTTCCAAGGGATCTGAGTTGACGGAGGTTCTCAGTCAGTCGAGTCACAATGCTGCTTGGTGTCCAGGGAGACCTTAGAATGTGGCGGTAGCTCTGGGGCCATGCAGGAACTTCCTAGCCTGTGGGTAGGACCCTGTTCCCAAGAGCAAAGTTTCCTTGTCGGGACGAAAGGGGTTCTACTGTTTGGCTCAGGGACCACACGTTGGTCCATATGTTGGTTTTCCAGAACAGGCCGGAGGGACAGAGGCCTGAAAACCTAAGCTAGGTTTTGGATGAGGTCCTAGGGGCATGTCAGGTTGAATCTTCGGACTCAGGCCCATTGACGTGCGTGTCTTCCTGGAGGAAGGTGCCGACGGTGTCTCATACTGCACCTTTTTTCCAGAGCGGCCTATGAAATTCAGGTGGGTTCTGGTGCCTTGAAGGTTTCTCCCATTCTGGATGGTTTGGAAAATTGAGACAGGCAGAGTTTCCTCGGGAGATCAGGCCCAGTGATGCGGTGTGGTTCTAGGGGTCCCATCCTGGAGGGCATGTGGTCAAGGCTTTGGGAACGAAGTCTTCAGAGAGCATCTCGGAGAAGAATTAGGGGCGGGGTTATGGCAGGCCCGATGTACAGACCCTGAAAGCAACTCCTCAGGATTTAAAATTCGGGTGCCTGGGAGGCAGTAGCAGAGGCTTTTCTTTCTGGACTGTATACCTAGGATGGTCTCGAAATGGATGTTGAGCACATGGGTCCATGGGATATTCTCCCTTTCTGGGGATTCTGCCATGTTCAAAGAGTTTGGTGTTTTCTGGGGGAAGGGAAGAGTGCTAATTCCATCTCAGGTATCCTGCCCAAACAGGGATTCGAGAGACGGTTTGTGGGTCACGTGGCCTGGACAACCCCACCTAGGGTTCGGATTTGGGTCTAGGGGCACAATAGTTTCTCTCTGTGGGATCCTGGTCCAGCCCCGACAGGCTGTGCTTGAAAGGGGTCTCAGGCTAAGAGTCACAATGCCTGTTTGGGCCCAGTTGCCCCTCCTGAGTGGGCGTGGTTTCATGGGCCATGCAGGTGGCTCCCACTCTGAAAGTAGTACCACCATATCAACATCCACTTTCCTGCCATGGGGAAGGAGGAGAACTCTGTTGTGCTTCAGGTACACAAAAGGGCAGGGTTTTGCACTACCTTCTGGGGTCAGATCCCTTCATACCCAGGTTGGATGGAAATAACGGGCACGGGCCAAGGCAGTTCCCACAAGCAGGATATGGGTCCCGCTATCTGGCTGGCCGACAGGAGATTGGGTCTCAGGCTGTGTTACACAGAGCTTTAGTTCACAGGGCGACCTATGATATCAGGGTGCCCTTGAGGGCCGTGTGGTTGGACGCTCATTGGGGGTTTTGGGCAGACCTGTAGGACATTTCTTTTTTCTGTTGGCCAGGTAGAAGGCACCTTTGTGACTCCATAATTCCCAAGGTTGAGGGCCTGCTGGCAAAGCTTGTGAGGATCGAAATCTGAAAACACAAGCTATGGTTATGTTCAGTGCCGAGGGCATGACAGTTCCAATGTGCAGCAGCTGTTTTAAGATCTCCACACCTGAGGACGGGCTAGGGTGAGATGTCTGCTCACACTGGAATTTGTATCCATGATGGCCAACGAATGCTCGGGTGGCCTCAAGAAGCCTTGGAGGCTTATCCAAGCTGGAGCTTGTGAGCTGCTCCAAACCACAAGGTGTTCTTCTGCGGGACAGGGGAAGTCAGCTTAGAGGTCTCCCACA
>NW_019154523.1:8996-14626 GCF_002288905.1 Enhydra lutris kenyoni | reverse complement strand
GTATCCATGATGGCCAACGAATGCTCGGGTGGCCTCAAGAAGCCTTGGAGTCTTATCCAAGCTGGAGCTTGTGAGCTGCTCCAAACCACATGGTGTTCTTCTGCGGGACAGGGGAAGTCAGCTTAGAGGTCTCCCACATGGAAAAATTCGATAGCAGAGCTCTCCGAATGGATGCCTGGAAACTCCACCTCCGTTACTACTGAAGCCTAGGAACAGGGAAGCTTTGATCCGCTGCCTCTGGTTCGAAGTTCCAAGGGATCTGAGTTGACGGTGGTTCTCATTCTGACGGGTCACAATGCTGCTTGGTGTCCAGGGAGACCTTAGAATGTTGCGGTAGCTCTAGGCCATGCAGGAACCTCCTAGCCTGTGGGTGGGACCCCGTTCTCAAGAGCAAGGTTTCCTTCTCAAGTCAGAGGGATTCTATTGTATGGCTAGGGGCCACACGTTGGGCCATAAGTTGGTTTTCCAGAACAGGCCTGAGGGACAGAGGCCTGGAAACCTAAGGTAGGTATTCGATGACTTTCTAGGGGCATGTCAGGTTCAATCTTCAGACTCAGGTCCATTGATGTGCGTTTCTTCCTGCAGGTAGGTGCTGAGGTGTGTCAGTCAGACTGCGCATTTTTTCCAGAGCAGCCTATGAAATTGGTGTGGGTTCAGGTGCCTTGAAGGTTTCTCCCATTCTGGAAGGTTTGGGCAACTGAGATGTGCAGAGTTCCCTCGGGAGAGCAGGCCCAGTGATGCTGTTTGGTTCTGGAGGTCCCATCCTGGAGGGCATATGGTCACGGCTTTGGGAACCAAGTCTTCAGACAGCAACTCGGGGAAGACTTAGGAACGAAATTATGGCAGGCCCGAGCTGCAGACCCTGAAAGCAGCTCCTCAGGATTTGAAATTCGGATGCCTGGGAGCAGTAGCAGAGGCTTTTCTGTCTGGACTCTATATCCAGGATGGCCTCAGAATGATAGGGTTTCTACATGGGTCCATGGAAGGTTCTTCCTATCTGGGGTTTTCCCCCGGCTCCCAAGAGTTTGCTATCTTTCTGGGGGAAGGGAAGAGTGCTGTTTTCCACGTCAGGGGTCCCGCCCAAACAAGGATTCCAGAGTGGGGTTGTGGGTCACGTGGCCTGGACAACCCCACCAAGTGTTAGGATTTGGGCCAAGTGGCACGAGAGGCCTGCACTCTGGCTTCCTGGTCCAGCCCCCAACAGGGTGTGCTTTAAAGGGTTCTCAGTCTGAGGGTCACAAGGCCTGCTTGTGCCCAGCTGCCCATCCTGAGTGGGCGAGGTCTCAAGGGCCATGTAGTTGGCTCCCTCTCTAGAGTAGTACAATCATCTCAACATCCACATTCCTGCCATGAGGAAGGAGGAGTACTCTTCTGTGATTCAAGTTCCCCCACAGGCAGGGATTTGCGCTACCTTCTGGGGTAAGATAACTGCATACCCAGGTTCGCAGGAGATGACCGGCTCTGACCAAGACAGAGCCCACCTGCAGGATATGGGTCGCACTATGTGGCTGGCTGACAGGACATCGGGGCTCGGGCTGCGTCAGACAGAGCATCAGTTCACAGGGCGGCCTATGATATCAGGGTGCCCTTGAGGGCCATGCTTCTGGACCCTCATCTGGGGATTCTGGGCAGACCCGTAGGGCATTTCTTCCTTCCGGTCGGCAGCCAGAAGGCAGCTTTTTTTTTCCAGAATTCCCAACATGGGTGGCCTGCTGGCAAGGTGTGTGAGGATGGAAGTCTGAAAACAAATCTATGCTTATGTTCAGTGCAGAGGCCATAACAGTTCCAATGTGCAGCGTCTGTTTCGAGATCTCAAGCACCTGAGGACGTTCGAGTGTGTGATGTCTGCTCACGTTGGAATTGTATCCATGTTGGCCAATGAATGTTCCTGTGGCCTCAAGACGCCTTTTGACTTTCCCAAGCTGGGCCTTTTGAGCTTCTCCAAACAGCAAGGTGTCGTTCAGCGGGACAGGGGAAGTCCAGTTAGAGGGCTCCAGGGTGCCCTATGGAAAGATTCGATAGCAGAGCTCTCCGAATGGATGCCTAGAAAATACACCTCCGTTACCACTGAAGCCTAGGAACAGGGCAGCTTTGATCCAGTGGCTCTGCTTCGCAGTTCCAAGGGATCTGAGTGACGGATGTTCTCAGTCTGACGGGTCACAATGCTGCTTGGTGTCCTGGGAGACCTTGGAATGTGGCGGTAGCTCCGGGGCCATGCAGGAATCTCCTAGCCATTGGGGGGGACCCCATTCCCAAGAGCAAAGTTTCCTTCTCGGTACAAGAGGGGTTCTACTGTATGGCTCAGGGACCACACGTTGGGCCATTTGTTGGTTTTTCAGAACAGGCCAGAGGGACAGAGGCCTGAAAACCTAAACTAGGTTTTGGATGAGTTCCAAGGGGCATGTCAGGTTGATTCTTTGGACTCAGGCCCATTGACATGCGTGTCTTCCTAGAGGTAGGTGCTGACGGTGTCTCATACTGTGCCTTTTTTCAAGAGCGGCCTATGAAATTGGGGTGGGATCAGGTGCCTTGCATGTTTCTCCCATCTGGATGGTTTGGGCAACTGTGACGGGCAGAGTTTCCTCAGGAGGCCATGCCCAGTGATACGGTGTGGTTCTGGCGGTCCCATCCTGGAAGGCATGTGGTCAAGGCTTTGGGAACGAAGTCTTCAGACAGCATCTTGGGGAAGAGTTTGGGGCGAGCTTATGGCAGGCCCGATGTACAGACCCTGAAAGCAGCTCCTCAGGATTTGAAATTCGGGTGCGTGGGAGGCAGTAGCAGAGGCTTTTCACTCTGGACTGTATACCTAGGATGGTGTCGGAATGGACGGGTGACCACATGGTTCCATTGGATATTCTCCCTTTCTGGGGATTCTGCCAGGCTCCCAAGAGTTTGGTGTTTTTCTGGGGGAAGGGAAGAGTGCTCTTTTCCATCTCCTGGGTCCTGTCCAAACAGGGATTCCAAGACGGGTTGTGGGTCACGTGGCCTGAACAACCCCACCAAGGGTTCGGATTTGGGTCTAGGGGCACAATAGGTTCTCTCTGTGGGATCCTGATCCAGCCCCGACAGGCTGTGCTTGAAAGGGGTCTAGGGCCAAGTGTCACAATGCCTGTTTGTGCCCAGTTGCCCCTCCTGAGTGGGCGTGGTCTCATGGGCCATGCAGGAGTCTCCCACTCTGAAAGTAGTACCACCATATCAACATCCACTTTCCTGCCATGGGGAAGGAGGAGGACTCTGTTGTGCTTCAGGTACACACAAGGGCAGGGTTTTGCACTACCTTCTGGGGTCAGATCCCTGCATACCCAGGTTGGATGGAAATAATGGGCTCGGGCCAAGGAATTACCCACCAGCAGGATATGGGTCCCGATATCTGGCTGGCCGACAGGAGATTGGGTCTCGGGCTGTGTTACACAGAGCATTAGTTCACATGGCGACCTATGATATCAGGGTGCCCTTGAGGACCGTGTGGTTGGACGCTCATTTGGGGTCTTGGGCATACCTGTAGGACATTTCTTCTTTCTGTTGGCCAGGTAGAAGGCAGCTTTGTGACTCCAGAATTCCCAAGGTGGAGGGCCTGCTGGCAAAGCTTGTGAGGATCGAAATCTGAAAACACAAGCTATGCTTATGTTCAGTGCCGAGGCCATAACTGTTCCAATATGCAGCGTCTCTTTCGAATTCTCAAGCACCTGAGGACGTTCGAGTGTGAGATGTCTGCTCACGCTGCAATTTGTATCCATGATGGCCCACGAATGCTCGTGCGGCCTCCAGAAGCCTTGGCGGCTTTCCGAAGTTGGAGCTTGTGAGCTGCTCCAAACAGCAAGGTGTCCTTCAGCGGGACAGTGGAAGTCCAGTTAGAGGGCTCCAGGGTCCCCATATGGAAAGATTCGATAGCAGAGCTCTCCGAATGGATGCCTGGAAACTCCACCTCCGTTACCCCTGAAGCCTAGGAACAGGGCAGCTTTGATCCAGTGGCTCTGCTTCGCAGTTCCAAGGGATCTGAGTTGACGGACGTTCTCAGTCTGACGGGTCACAATACTGCTTGGTGTCCAGGGAGACCTTAGAATGTGTCGGTAGCTCTGGGGCCATGCAGGAACCTCCTAGCCTGTGGGTGGGTCCCCGTTCCCAGGAGCAAAGTTTCCTTCTCGGGACCAGAGTGGTTCTACTGTATGGCTCAGGGACCACTCGTTGGGCCATATGTTGGTTTTCCAGAACAGGCCGGTGGGACAGAGGCCTGAAAACCTAAGCTAGGTTTTGGATGAGGTCCTAGGGGCATGTCAGGTTGAATATTCGGACTCAGGCCCATTGACGTGCGAGTCTTCCTGGAGGTAGGTGCTGACGGTTTCTCATACTGCGTCTTTTTTCCAGAGCGGCCTCTGAAATTGGGGTGGGTTCAGGTGCCTTGCAGGTTTCTCCCATTCTGGATGGTTTGGGCAACTTAGAAGGGCAGAGTTTCCTCGGGATAGCAGGCCCAGTGATGCGGTGTGGTTCTGGGGATCCCATCCTGGAGGGCATGTGGTCAAGGCTTTGGGAACGAAGTCTTCAGACAGCAACTCGGGGAAGAATTAGGGGCGAGGTTATGGCAGGCCCGATGTGCAGACCCTGAAAGCAGCTCTTCAGGATTTGAAATTCGGGTGCCTGGGAGGCAGGAGCAGAGCCTTTTCTCTCTGGACTGTATACCTAGGATGGTCTCGGAATGGACGGGTGAGCGCATGGGTCCATGGGATATTCTCCCTTTCTGGGGATTCTGCCAGGCTCCCAAGAGTTTGGTGTTTTTCTCGGGGAAGGGTAGAGTCTCTTTTCCATCTCAGGGGTCCTGCCCAACCAGGGATTCCAGAGACGGGTTGTGGTTCACGTGGCCTGGACAACCCCACCAAGGGTTCAGATTTGGGTACAGGGGAACAATAGGTTCTCTCTGGATTCTGGTCCAGCCCCGACAGGCTGTGCTTGAAAGGGGTCTCAGGATAAGAGTCACAATGCCTGTTTGTGCCCTGTTGCCCTTCCTGAGTGGGCGTGGTCTCATGGGACATGCAGGGGGCTCCCACTCTGAAAGTAGTACCACCATATCAACATCCACTTTCCTGCCTTGGGGAAGGAGGAGTACTCTGCTGTGCTTCAGGTACACACAAGGGCAGGGTTTTGCACTACCTTCTTGGTCAGATATCTGCGTACCCAGTTTGGATGTAAATAACGGGCTCGGGCCAAGGCAGGACCCACCAGCAGGATATGAGTCCCCCTATCTGGTTGGCCGACAGGAGATTGGGTCTCGGGCTGTGTTTCACAGCGCATTAATTCACAGGGCGAGCTATGATATCAGGGTGCCCCTGAGGGCCGTGTGGTTGGACGCTCATTTGGGGTTTTGGGCAGACCTGTAGGACATTTCTTCTTTCTGTTGCCCAGGTAGAAGGCAGCTTTGTGACTCCGGTTTTCCCAAGGTGGAAGGCCTGCTGGCAAGGCTTGTGAGGATGGAATTCTGAAAACACAAGCTATGGTTATGTTCAGTGCGGAGGGCATGACAGTTCCAATGGGCAGCATGTGTTTCAAGATCTCCAGCACCTTAGGATGGGCGAGGGTGAGATGTCTGCACATACTGGAATTTGTATCCATGATGGCCAACGAATGCTCGGGTGACC
>NW_019154523.1:7045-8896 GCF_002288905.1 Enhydra lutris kenyoni | reverse complement strand
CCAAGCTGGAGTTTGTGAGCTGCTCCAAACCACAAGGTGTCCTTCTGCGGGACATGGGAAGTCAGCTTAGAGGTCTCCCACATGGAAAGATTCGACAGCAGAGCTCTCCGAATGGATGCCTGGAAACCCCACCTCGCGTTACCACAGCAGCCAAGGAACAGTGCAGCTTTGATCCGCTGCCTCTGGTTCGAAGGTCCAAGTGATCTGAGTTGACAGAGTTTCTCAATCTGACGGTTCACAATGCTGCTTGGAGTCCAGGGAGACCTTTGAATGTGGCTGTGGCTCTGGGACCATGAAGGAATCTCCTAGGCTGAGGGTTGGTCCCGGTTCTCCAGACCAAGGTTTCCTTCTCGAGACAAGAGGGATTCTATTGTATGGCTAGGGGCCACACGTTGGGGCATAAGTTGGTTTTCAAGAACAGGCCTGAGGAATGGAGGCCTGAAAATATAAGTAGGTATTGGATGAGGTTCTAGCGGCATGTCAGGTTCAATCTTCAGACTCAGGTCCATTGACGTGCGTTTCTTCCTGCAGGTAGGTGCTGATGGTGTGTCAGTCAGACTGCACATTTTTTCCAGAGCAGCCTTTGGAATGGTGTGGGGTCAGGTGCCTTGAATGTTTCTCCCATTCTGGAAGGTTTGGGCAACTGAGATGTGCAGAGTTCCCTCGGGAGAGCAGGCCTAGGGATGCTGTTTGGTTCTGGAGGTCCTATCCTGGAGGGCATGTGGTCACGGCTTTGGGAACCAAGTCTTCAAACAGCAACTCGGGGAAGAATTAGGAGCGAAGATATGGCAGGCCGGTTCTGCAGACCCTGAAAGCAGCTCCTCAGGATTTGAAATTCGGATGCCTGGGAGCAGTAGCAGAGGCTTTTCTGTCTGGACTCTATTACTAGGACGGCCTCGGAATGATAGGTGTGCTACATGGGTCCATGGGAGGTTCTTCCTATCTGGGGTTTTTCCCCGGCTCCCAAGAGTTTGCTGTCTTTCTGGGGGAAGGGAAGAGTGCTGTTTTCCACGTCAGGGTTCCCGCTCCAACAAGGATTCCAGAGGGGGGTGCGGGTCACGTGGCCTGGACTACCCCAACAAGGGTTAGGATTTGGTCCAAGAATCACGAGAGGCCTGCTCTCTGGCTTCTTTGTCCAGCCCCCAACAGGGTATGCTTTAAGGGGGTCTCAAGCTGAGGGTCACAATGCCTGCTTTTGCCCAGCAGCCCCTCCTGAGTGGGCGTGGTCTCATGGTGCATATCACTGGCGCCCACTCTAGAGTAGTACAACCATCTCAACATGCACAAACCTGCCATGAGGAAGGAGGAGTACGCTGCTGTGATTCAGCTTCCCCCATAGGCAGGGATTTGCGCTACCTTCTGGGTTTAGATACCTCCATACCAAGTTTCGCCAGAGATGACGGGCTCTGACCAAGACAGAGCCCACCTGCAGGATATGGGTCGCGCTGTGTGGCTGGCTGACAGGAGGCCGGGGCTCGGGCTGTGTCAGACAGGGCATCAGTTCACAGGGCCACCTGTGATATCAGGGTGCCCTTGAGGGCCATGCTGCTGGACCCTCATCTGGGGATTCTGGGCAGACCCGTAGGGTATTTCTTCCTTCCGTTGGGCAGGAAGAAGGCAGCTTTGTTTTTCCAGAATTCCCAATATGGATGGCCTGCTGGCAAGGTGTGTGAGGATGGAAGTCTGAAAACAAAGCTATGGTTATGTTCAGTGCCGAGCCCATAACAGTTCCAAAGTGCAGCATCTGTTTCGAGATCTCAAACACCTGAGGACGATCGAGTGAGATGTCTGCTCACACTGGAAATTGTATCCATGATGGCCAGCGAATGCTCCTGTTGCCTCAAGAAGACT
>NW_019154523.1:0-6945 GCF_002288905.1 Enhydra lutris kenyoni | reverse complement strand
AGGTGTCCTTCAGTGGGACAGGGGAAGTCCAGTTAGAGGGCTCCAGGGTCCCCATATGGAAAGATTCGATAGCAGAGCTCTCCGAATGGATGCCTGGAAACTCCACCTCCGTTACCACTGAAGCCTAGGAACAGGGCAGCTTTGATCCAGTGGCTCTGCTTCCCAGTTCCAAGGGATCTGAATTGACGGAGGTTCTCACTCTGAAGGGTCAGAATGCTGCTTGGTGTCCAGGGAGAACTTAGAGTGTGGCGGTAGCTCTGGGGCCATGCAGGAACCTCCCAGCCTGTGGGTGGGACACCATTCCCAAGAGCAAAGTTTCCTTCTCGGGACCAGAGGGGTTCTACTGTATGGCTCAGGGACCTCACGTTGGGCCATATGTTGGTTTTCCAGAACAGGCCGGAGGGACAGAGGCCTGAAAACCTAAGCTAGGTTTTGGATGAGGTCCTAGGGGCATGTCAGGTTGAATCTTCGGACTCACGCCCATTGAGGTGCGTGTCTTCCTCGAGGTAGGTGCTGACGGTGTGTCATACTGCGCCATTTTTCCAGAGGGGCCTATGAAATTGGGGTGGGTACAGGTGCCTTGCATGTTTCTCCCATTCTGGATGGTTTTGGCAACTGAAACGGGCAGAGTTTCCTTGGGAGTGCTCGCCCAGTGAAGCGGTGTGGTTCTGGGGGTCCCATCCTAGAGGGCATGTGGTCAAGGCTTTGGGAACGAAGTCTTCAGACAGCAACTCGTGGAAGAATTAGGGGCGATGTTAAGGCAAGCCCGATGTGCAGACCCTGAAAGCAGCTCCTCAGGATTTGAAATTCGGGTGCCTGGGAGGCAGTAGCAGAATCTTTTCTCTGGAGTGTATACCTAGTAGGGTCTCGGAATGGACGGGTGAGCACATGGGTCCATGGGATATTTCCCTTTCTGGGGATTCTGCCAGGCTCCCAAAAGTTTGGTGTTTTTCTGGGGAAGGGAAGAGTGCTTTTTCCACCTCAGGGGTCCTGCCCAAACAGGGATTCCAGAGTCGGGTTGTGGGTCACGTGGCCTAGACAAACCCACCAATGGTTAGGATTTGGGTCTTGGGGCACAATAGGTTCTCTCTGTGGGATCCTGGTCCAGCCCCGACAGGCTGTGCTTGAAAGGGGTCTCAGGCTAAGAGTCAAAATGCCTGTTTGTGCCCAGTTGCCCCTCCTGAGTGGGCGTGGTCTCATGGGCCATGCAGGTGGCTCCCACTCTGAAAGTATTACCACCATATCAACATCCACTTTCCTGCCATGGGGAAGGAGGAGTACTCTGTTGTGCTTCAGGTACACACAAGGGCAGGGTTTTGCACTACTTTCTGGGGTCAGATACCTGCATACCCAGGTTGGATGGAAATAACGGGCTCGGGCCAAGGCAGTTCCCACCAGCAGGATATGGGTCCCGCTATCTGGCTGGCCGACAGGAGATTGGGTCTCGGGTAGTGTTACACAGACCATTAGTTCACAGGGCGACCTATGATATCAGGCTGCCCTTTATGGCCGTATGTTTGGACGCTCATTGGGGGTTTTGGGCAGACCTGTAGGACATTTCTTCTTTCTGTTGGCCAGGTAGAAGCCAGCTTTGTGACTCCAGAATTCCCAAGGTGGAGGGCCTGCTGGCAAAGCTTGTGAGGATCGAAATCTGAAAACACATGCTATGGTTATGTTCAGTGCCGACAGCATGAGAGTTCCAATGTGCAGCAGCTGTTTCAAGATATCCAGCACCTGAGGATGGGCGAGGGTGAGATGTCTGCTCACTCTGGAAGTTGTAACCATGATGGCCAACGAATGCTCGGGTGGCCTCAAGAAGCCTTGGAGGCTTATCCAAGCTGCAGCTTGTGAGCCGCTCCAAAACACAAGGTGTCCTTCTGCTGAACAGGGGAATTCAGGTTAGAGGTCTCCCACATGGAAAGATTCGACAGCAGAGCTCTCCGAATGGATGCCTGGAAACCCCACCTCGCGTTCCCACAGCAGCCAAGGAACAGGGCAGCTTTGATCCGCTGCCTCTGGTTCGAAGGTCCAAGTGATCTGAGTTGACCGAGGTTCTCAGTCTGACGGGTCCCAATGCTGCTTGGTGTCCAGGGAGACCTTAGAATGTGGCTGTGGCTCTGGGGCCATGCAGCAATCTCCTAGGCTGAGGGTTGGTCCCCGTTCTCAAGAGCAAGGTTTCCTTCTCGAGACCAGAGGGATTCTATTGTATGGCTAGGGGCCACACGTTGGGCCATAAGTTGGTTTTCCAGAACAGGCCTGAGGGACAGAGGTCTGAAAACCTAAGCTAGGTATTGCATGAGGTTCTAGGGGCATGTCAGTTTCAATCTTCAGACTCAGGTCCATTGAAGTGCGTTTCTTCCTGCAGGTAGGTGCTGAAAGTGTGTCAGTCAGACTGCGCATTTTTTCCAGAGCAGCCTATGAAATTGGTGTGGGTTCAGGTGCCTTGATGGTTTCTCCCATTCTAGAAGATTTCGGCAACTGAGATGTGCATAGTTCCCTCGGGAGAGCAGGCCCAGGGATGCTGTTTGGTTCTGGAGGTCCCATCTTGGAGGGCATGTGGTCACGGCTTTGGGAACCAAGTCTTCAGACACCAACTCGGGGAAGACTTAGGAGCGAAGTTATGGCAGGCCCGATCTGCAGACCCTGAAAGCAGCTCCTCAGGATTTGAAAGTCGGATGCCTGGGAGCAGTAGCAGAGGCTTTTCTGTCTGGACTCTATATCTAGGATGGCCTCGGAATGATAGGGTTGCTACATGGGTCCATGGGAGGTTCTTCCTATCTGGGGTTTTTTCCCGGCTCCCAAGAGTTTGCTGCCTTTCTGGGGGAAGGGAAGAGTGCTGTTTTCCACGTCAGGGGTCCCGCCCAAGCAAGGATTCCAGAGTGGGGTTGTGGGTCACGTGGCCTGGACAACCAAAACAAGGGTTAGGATTTGGTCCAAGAGGCACGAGAGGCCTGCTCTCTGGCTTCCTGGTCCAACCCTCAACAGGGTGTGTTTTAAAGGGGTCTCAGGCTGAGGGTCACAAGGCCTGCTTGTGCCCAGCTGCCCCGCCTGAGTGGGCGTTGTCTCATGGGCCATGTAGCTGGCTCCCACTCTAGAGTAGTACAACCATCTCAACATCCACATTCCTGCCATCAGGAAGGAGGAGTACTCTGCTGTGATCTGTTCCCCATAGGCAGGGATTTGCGCTACCTCTGGGGTCAGATACATATATACCCAAGTTCGCAGGAGATGACAGGCTCTGACCAAGACAGAGCCCACCTGCAGGATATGGGTCGCGCTATGTGACTGGCTGACAGGAGGCCGGGGCTCGGGCTGTGTCACACAGAGCATCAGTTCACAGGGCGGCCTATGATATCAGGGTGCCCTTGAGGGCCATGCTGCTGGACCCTCATCTGGGGATTCTGGGCAGACCTGTAGGGCATTTCTTCCTTCCGGTGGGCAGGCAGAAGGCAGCTTTGTTTTTCCAGATTTCCCAATATGGATGGCTGCTTGCAAGGTGTGTGAGGATGGAAGTCTGAAAACAAAGCTATGGTTATGTTCTTTGCCGAGGCCATAAGAGTTCCAATATGCAGCGTCTGTTTCGAGATCTCAAGCACCTGAGGACGATCGAGTGTGAGATGTCTGCTCACGCTGGAATTTGTATCCATGATGGCCCACGAATGCTCGTGCGGCCTCAAGAAGCCTTGGCGGCTTTCCGAAGCTGGAGCTTGTGAGCTGCTGCAAACAGCAAATTGTCTTTCAGCGGGACAGGGGAAGTCCAGTTAGAGGGCTCCGGGGTCCACATATGGAAAGTTTCGATAGCAGAGCTCTCCGAATGGATGCCTGGAAACTCCACCTCTATTACCACTGAAGCCTAGGAACAGGGCAGCTTTGTTCCAGTGGCTCTGCTTCGCAATTCCAAGGGATTGAGTTGACGGAGGTTCTCAGTCTGACGGGTCACAAATGCTGCTTGTTGTCCAGGGAGACCTTAGAATGTGCCGGTAGCTCTGGGGCCATGCAGGAACCTCCTAGACTTTGGGTGGGACCCCGTTCCCAAGAGCAAAGTTTCCTTCTCGGGACCAGAGGGGTTCTACTGTATGGCTCAGGGACCACACGTTGGGCCATATGTTGGTTTTCTAGAACAGGCCGGAGGGACAGAGGCCAAAACCTAAGCTAGGTTTTGGATGAGGTCCTAGGGGCATGTCAGGTTGAATCTTGGGACTCAGGCCCTTTGACGTGCGTGTCTTCCTGGAGGTAGGTGCTGAGGGTGTCTCATACTGCGCCTTTTTTCCAGAGCGGCCTATGAAATTGGGGTAGTTTCAGGTGCCTTGAAGTTTTCTCCCAATCTGCATGGATTGGGCAACTGAGACTGGCAGAGTTTCCTCCGGAGAGCAGGCCCAGAGATGCGGTGTGTTTCTAGGGGTCCCTTCCTGGAGGGCATGTGGTCAAGGCTTTGGGAAAGAAGTCTTCAGACTGCAACTCGGGGAAGAATTATGGGCGAGTTTATGGCAGGCCCGATGTGCAGACCCTGAAAGCAGCTCCTCAGGATTTGTAATTCGGGTGCCTGGGAGGCAGTAGCAGAGGCTTTTGTTTCTGAACTGTATACCTAGGATGGTCTCGCAATGGACGAGTGAGCACATGGGTCCATGGGAAATTCTCCCTTACTGGGGATTTTGCCAGACGCCCTATATTTTGGTGTTTTTCTGGGGAAAGGGAAGAGTGCTCTTTTCCGTCTCAGCGGTCCTATAGAAACAGCGATTCCATAGACGGGTTGTGGGTCACGTGGCCTGGACAACCCCACCAAGGGTTAGGATTTGGGTCTAGGAGCACAATAGGTTCTCTCTGTGTGATACTGGTCCAGCCCTGACAGGCTGTGCTTGAAAGGGGTCTCAGGCTAAGAGTCACAATTCCTGTTTGTGACAGGTTGCCCCTCCTGAGTGGGCGTGGTCTCATGGGCCATGCAGGTGGCTCCCACTCTGAAAGTAGTACCACCATATCACATACACTTTCCTGCCATGGGGAAGGAGGAGTACTCTGTTGTGCTTCAGGTATACACAAGGGCAGGGTTTTGCAGTACGTTCTGGGGTCAGATACCTGCATACCCAGCATGGATGGAAATAACGGGCTCGGTCCAAGGCAGTTCCCACCTGCAGGATATGGGTCCTGCGATCTGGCTGGCTGACAGGAGATTGGGTCTCAGGCTGTGTTACACAGAGCATCAGTTCACAGGGCTACCTATGATATCAGGGTGCCCTTGAGGGCCGTGTTGTTGGACGCTCATTGGGGGTTTTGGGCAGACCTGTAGAACATTTCTTGTTTCTGTTGGCCAGGTAGAAGGCAGCTTTGTGACTCCGGAATTCCCAAAGTGGAGGGCCTGCTGGCCAAGCTTGTGAGGATCGAAATCTGAAAACACAAGCTATGGTTATGTTCAGTGCCGAGGTCATGACAGTTCCAATGTGCAGCAGCTGTTTCAAGATCTCCAGCACCTGAGGATGGGCGAGGGTGAGATGTCTGCTCACACTGGAATCTGTATCCATGATGGCCAACGAATGCTCGGGTGGCCTCAAGAAGCCTTGGAGGCTTATCCAAGCTGGAGCTTGTGAGCTGCTCCAAACCACTAGGTGTCCTTCTGCGGGACAGGGGAAGTCAGCCTAGAGGTCTCCCACATGGAAAGATTCGACAGCAGAGGTCTCCGAATGGATGCCTGGAAACCCCACCTCGCATTACCACAGCAGCCAAGGAAAAGGGCAGCTTTGATCCGCTGCCTCTGGTTCGAAGGTCCAAGTGATCTGAGTTGACCGAGGTTCTCAGTCTGACGGGTCACAATGCTGCTTGGTGTCCAGGGAGACCTTAGAATGTGGCTGTGACTCTGGGGCCATGCAGGAATCTCCTAGGCTGAGGGTTTTCCCCGTTCTCAAGAGCAAGGTTTCCTTCTCAAGACCAGAGGGATTCTATTGTATGGCTGGGGGCCACACGTTGGGCCATAAGTTGGTTTTCCAGAACAGGCCTGAGGGACAGAGGCCTGAAAACCTTAGGTAGGTATTGGATGACGTTCTAGGGGCATGTCAGGTTCAATCTTCAGACTCAGGTCCATTGACGTACGTTTCTGCCTGCAAGTGCTGAAAGTGTGTCAGTCAGACTGCTCATATTGTCCAGAGCAGCCTATGAAATTGGTGTGGGTTCAGGGGCCTTGAAGTTTTCTCCCATTCTCGAAGGTTTGGGCAACTGAGATGTACAGAGTTCCCTCGGGAGAGCAGGCCCAGTGATTCTGTTTGGTTCTGGAGGTCCCATCCTGGAGGGAATGTGGTTCGGCTTTGGGAACCAATTCTTCAGACAGCAACTCGGGGAAGACCTAGGAGCGAAGTTATGGCAGGCCCGATCTGCAGACCCTGAAAGCAGCTCCTCAGGATTTGAAATTTGATGCCTGGGAGCAGCAGCAGAGGCTTTTCTGTCGAACTCTATATCTAGGATGGCCTCGGAATGATAGGGTTGCTACATGGGTCCAAGGGAGGTTATTCCTATCTGGGGTTTTTCCCCGGCTCCCAGAGTTTGCTGTCTTTCTGGGGGAAGGGAAGAGTGCTGTTTTCCATGTCAGGGGTCCCGCCAAAACAAGGATTCGAGAGTAAGGATGTGGGTCGAGTGGCCTGGACAACCCCACCAAGGGTTCGGATTTGGGCCAAGAGGCACGAGAGGCATGCTCTCTGGCTTCCTGGTCCAGCCCCCAACAGGGCGTGCTTTAAAGAGGTCTCAGGCTGTGGGTCACAAGGCCTGCTTGTGCCCAGCTCCCCCTCCTGAGTGGGTGTGGTCTCATGGGCCATGTAGCTGGCTCCCACCCTAGAGTAGTACAACCATCTCAACATCCACATTCCTGCTATGAGGAAGGAGGAGTACTCTGCTGTGATTCAGGTTCCCCCATATGCAGGTATCTGACCCCAGAAGGTAGCGCAAATCCCTGCCTATGGGGGA
>NW_019154522.1:0-19061 GCF_002288905.1 Enhydra lutris kenyoni | reverse complement strand
CAATGGGATAGTTTAGAGAAACCAAAAATAAACCCACAGTTGTATGGCCAATTTATCTACAAGGAAGGAGGCGAAGATATAGAATAGAGAAAGACAGTCTCTCCAAGAATGTAGGTTGCAAAACTGGACAGCTACTTGAAAAAGAATGAAACTGGACCACTTTCTTACACCAAACACAAAAATAAACTCAAAATGGATGAAAGGCCAAATGTGAGACCTAACATCTTAAAATTCTGAGAAGAAAACATAAGGATTAATCTCTTGGGCACAGACCCTAGCAATGAAATATGCCCTTAGCCAAAGGAAACAAAAGCAAAAATAAACTTTTGGGACTACACCACACTAAAAACTTTTGTTTCACAAAGGAAACCAATAAAATGAAGAAGCACCCCACAGAAAGGGGAAGGGACATTTTCAAATGACATATCCAATGAAGGGTTAATATCCAAAATATACAAAGATCTCTTACAACTCAACGCCAAAAACAAAACTACTCCAATTAAAAAGAGAGAGAGGAGGAGAGGGAGAGAAGAGCTGAATAGATATTTTTCCAAAGAAGACATACATATAGCCAACAGGCACAAGAAAAGATATTCCACATCACTCATCATGACAGAAATGCAAATCAAAACCACAATGAGATACCGCCTCACACTTTTCAGAATGGCTAAAACCAACAACACAGGAGACAACAAATTTTGGTGGAGATGTAGAGGATAAGGAAATCTTACGTACTGTTGATGGAAATGAAAACTAGTGCAGCCACTGTGGAAAATGGAATAGATGTGGAGGGCATTATGTTAAGGGAAATGAGTCATAAAGAGAAAGACAGATGTTGTACAATTTCCCTTATAACTGAAATCTAAAAGAGGCAACTAACAAAAAACAGAATAGAGTTGTAAGTATAGAGAACACACTAATGAAGGGTATTTGGGCAGATAAGTAATGTAGGTGAAAGGGATTAAGAGGTATAAAAGTCCAATCATAAGATAAATAAGCCACAGGGATGAAAATTATAGCATAGGGATTGTAGTCAATATTATAATAATTTTGTATGGTGATAGAGGGTAACTACACTTATCTGGGTGAGTACTGTCTAATGTATAGAATTGCCAAATCACTATATCACACATCTGAAATTAATATAATATTGTATGTCAATAATTCTTCAATAAAACAAAGAAGTGTGTAAGAGTAAGTGTCCAAGAGAAAAAGAAATGCAAATGAAAGACTAAGATTGGCAGATGTCTACAACATGGCATGCTGTCTACAACAAATGGCAGAGTCAGACTAACAGATTAAGCTAAAAAGATGTTATAACATCTTTTTTATAAAGTTCCACGCATGTAGTAACCAAAGGAATGCAGTGGTGGATATATTGTTAGCAGACAAAACAGACTTTAAGTAAAATATTTTACTACAAAGAAGGACATTATATATCAGTATGAAGGTCTATCTGTCAAAAGATACAAGAATTATAAACATACCCACCTAAAAACAGAGTTCCAAATATCTGCGTCAAAAACAGACAAAATTTGAGAGAGAAATGTTTAACTATATCCAATGAAGGATACAAGAACAAAAGATCACTGATGAACTAGAAGATATAAACAATATTAAAACCCACCAGGGCTAACAGGTGTATACAGAACACTACCACCACCAATAGAATACACATTCTTCTGAAATGCACATTCAGTATTTCCCCAGATGGACCATATGTTAAGTCATACACAACTTTCAATAATTTAAATGGATTGAAATTATAGCAAATATGTTCTCTGACCACAATGGAATGAATCTAGAGATCAATAATGGAAGGAAATTCTGGAAATTTAGAAACATGTGGAAATTAAACAACCCATCCTAAATATTCAGTGGGTCAAAAAAGAATTCACCAGGGAAATTAGAAAATACCTTGAAATAAATGAAAATGAAAACACAATATGTAAAACAGCGTGGGGCATAACAAAAGCAGTTTCAAAAAGAAATTTTTAGCTGTAAATGCCTACATGAGGAAAAAAGCTCTCAAATCAATTACCCAATCTCACATCTCAAGAAACGAGGAGAAAAAAAATATATAAAAAAAAAGAGAGAGAGAGAGAGAGAGAGAGAGAGAGAGAAGAACAAAGGCTATGATGGAAATAAAAATTAGAGAATAGTAAACAAAGCAGAGAAAATCAACAAAAGTCAGAAGTTGTGTCTTTAAGAAAATTTAAAAAATTGACAAACATTAGCTTAGACCATAAAGAAAAAAAAAAAATAGAGAAGACTCAATTACTAAAACCAGAAGGAATAAGGATAGCACTAGGAACCTTACTGAAAAATATTAAAAGTCTATACTATTGTTAGGTCCCCCAATAATGAGTCTGTGTTCAAAGGAGCGAGACTGATACAAAGCGAAGGTCAAGTAAAGCTTTATTTCATGCCAGCATCGAGAATCAAACCTCATCAGCAGCGGCCTCATCCTGGGAGGGGCCGTGTCCAGTGTGGCCTCTTCTTGGAAGCAGCCCTGTCTGGGGAGCGGTCCATTCTGGGGAGCGACCTCATCAGCAGCAGCCTCGTCTTGGGAGCGGCCTCTTCCAGAGTGGCCTCATCCAGAGTGGCCTTCTTGGGAGTGACCTTGTTAGGGTCATCGTCGTTGTCTCTTCATAAGAGATGGCCCCTACCAGTCAGTTTGATTTTTGATGCTTGGCGCGAAATAAAGCTTTGTTTGATTTTCGCTTTGTGTCAGTCTCGTTCCTTTGATCACGGACTCTAACATTGGGGGCTCGTCTGGGATCGAACGATGAGAACTGAGCCAGCATCGGAATTTTTGGGAAAAGCCTCCTGAGGTATTGGGGTCTTGGGTATTAGGATCTTGTCTGTCTGTCTGGTTGGAGCTCCAGGGTATGGCCCACTGGGGAGAAGCTGGATGCAACCATGCTTCCCAGGGCTGGAGTGGATGCAGGGAAGCCCCATCCCTCTGCTGGTAGATTGACGGGGGATTCGTATCCCCCTGGGCGGTCAGGGGGTTCCAGGCCCCTTAAATGGTCAGGGGGTTCAAGTCCCCCTGGGCTGTCTCTAGGGGTTTGTGTCCCCCTAGGTGGTCAGGGGCCTGCCAGGGGGTTCGAGTCCCCCTGGGTAGTGGCCAGGGGTTCAACTCCCCCTGGGTGGCCAAGGGGTTAGAATCTCCCTAGGCGGTCACCAGGGACTGAGAAAATCCCCACTGGTGGCAGGACAGCTGTGTCTGCAGTTGTCTTTGTGTTATCTTTTTGTTGTCTGTTGTGTTGTTTGTTATGATTGAAGGAATGGGGCAAGCAGAGAGTAAGGGGACTCTGACTTTCATCTCTCCATTCCTCATAATAGATGTGGGGCTTCTCTCTCACTCATTTCGTGTGTTAAGGGCTATGACTGGAGCCAACTGGGGTTAGTCTAATGCCCATTGGAGCTGGGCATGGAATATGAGTGCCTAGTGGGCGACTTTTGGTAAGCAGAACTGGCACTGCTGGATGAACTGACCTCAAGACAGAGACTTTAAGGAACATTCCCAAGCAGCTGCCAAAACTCCCTTTGTTTCAGGGAATTCCTTGCCTTCTCTGGCCCGACATGGACTGCCTAGCCCCTCCCCCTTACTGGCGATAAAAGCATGACATCTGAAGTGGAAGGGGCCCAGGTGGAATATGATATCTGTTAGCAAAGAGATGATTGAACTGATGGTTAATTGTCTGACTCAGGGTTCTAATGGGTAATTGTTAAAGTAGCTTTCAGAGTCTTTAGTAACCTGAAGGTTTGAAGTTTTGCTTGTATGACAAATGGGATGAAGTGCTAGGGCTCTGGTTGCTGAAACTAGGTTTATGCTTTTGAAATCTGTTGGTAAACATGTTTTGTGCTTAACTGCTGTTGTAACAGTTCACAATTGGTTAATATTTAGTCTTCACTAGAGATTGAGATGTTTCTAAGAAAATGTAAATGGTTTTCTTGTCCACCCAGAATTATAAATAAGATTTCTTTGACTCATAAGGCTTTTCCCTGATATGCAAAGTTACTCAGGAAGTATTGCTAAATCAATGATAAACCTTGGGTTACATTTGGTTAAATGCTATAACTACTCCAGAGGTTCTATACATTTCCTAAAGTCTTAATGTTTTGACAAGGGTCGTCATTTGATATTTAACAATATCTATTCTGAGTTTTTTGTCATTTGTAATTGTTTTAATTTTCTTGTAAGATGAATTCCGCCATAAAGGAAATTCACATGGGAGACTTGCAGAACAAATACAGGTCTTTGATATGTTGAAATCCTGGAACTGAATTTCCAGAAGTAAAAGTTGCACTTGGACTAAACCAGAATTAGTACGGTGACTCAAGGTAAGAATGAGTCTCCAGGAACTTTCCTAGAAAGGCTAATTAAAGCCTATAAAATGTATAGCCTGATCGACCTGAGGCACCTGAAAATCAGAGGACAATGAATCTTGCTTTTGCCAGTCAGTCAGTCCTGGATATAACGAGGAAACTTCAGGAAATTGAAGGATTTGAAGGGAAGAATCTTGTTGAGTTAGTGGGAATAGCAGAAAAGGTGCTTAACAGCAGGGGATGGTAAATGGAAGGAAAGCACAGAGAAGGCAGGCGGGAAGACTTAGATTCAGATCAGTGCAATTACCGTAAGGAAAAAGGACATTGGGCCAGGGAGTGTCCCAAAAAGAAGAGGGCAATGCTGGCCACCAGATTAAAAAATTAAAGTCGAGGGGAAATCAGTTGATTTTTTGGTGGACACCGGAGCCTAATTTTCATCATTACTTAAACCTGTGGGAACACTACTTGGAGAGGAAGTCTGGGTACAAGGAGCAAATGGCACAGAGAGACAAAAATGGGCTTTAAATTTGGCCTCGGGAGTAGTTAAACATCGATTTTGGTCCTCCCTAATGCCCCATATAACTTGATGGGAAGAGATCTTCTCCACAAGTTAAGAGCTGGCATTCAGTTCTCAGAAGGAGACATGACTGTAACCTTGAGACAACCCACTGTACAAGTGCTTATGGCAGCAGGAGATGAATACCTCCTTTATGAGCCAGTCTCAAAACCAGAGAGTCAAAGTGGGGAAGCCTTCTCCAAATCCTACAGGTCAAGTTCCCCCAAGGTCTGGGCAGAAAGGAAGCTCCCTGGCTTGGCCAAGGAACAACCTCCAGTGGTGGTACAAATAAAGGTGACAGCTACAGCTGTTCACCTTCGGCAGTACCCCCTTCCCCGGGAAGCAAAGGAAGGGATCAGAGAACACATTAAACTCCTCTGAGAAGACGGGATCCTTGCAAATCTCCATGGAACACACCTTTGCTGCCCATCAAAAAGGCCGAGACTGGGGAGTACCGACCCATCCAGGACTTGCGGGAAGTTAATAAATGGGTTGAAGATATCCACCTGAAGGTGCCTAACCCCTATACCCTACTCTCCCTCCTGGGCCCCAAAAGAACTGTGTATACCATCTTAGATCTCAAGGATGCATTTTTCTCTATATCTTTAGCAAGGGAATCTCAACCCCTTTTTGTTTTTGAGTGGTCCGACCCACAGGAAGGGTTCCAAGGCCAGCTCACCTGGACAAAACTTCCCCAAGGATTCAAGAATTCACCCACCATTTTTTGACAAGGCCCTACACAAGGATTTGCGTGAGTACAGAACCTCCAACCTGGGAGTCACTCTGTTACAGTATGTTGATGACTTGCTAGTAGCCGCTGAGGAATATGAGTCATGTTTGCGGGGGACAAGAACTCTCTTACAGACTCTGCAGGAAAAAGGGTATCGGTGTCAGCAAAGAAAGCACAGCTTTGTCAGAGCCATGCCACTTATCTAGGCTTTGATCTCCATGAGGGAGTGCGTTCACTGTCTGAGTCCAGGAAACAGGTGATCACCCAATACCCCCGCCCCACCACATCCCAACAAGTGATGGAGTTTCTTGGATGGTGGACTACTAAAGACTGTGGATACCGCGGTTTTCAGAGATTGCCTGACCTCTCTATGAACTGGCAAAAGGGGGGCTCACTATGGTAGAGTGGACAGCTGAGGCAGAAGAATAATTTCAGGAATTACAAACAGCCTTACTAAGTGCCCCAGCATTGGCCATCCCAGATGTTACCAAGCCCTTCCATGTGTATGTGGATGAAAAAGCAGGGGTGGCCAAAGGAGTTTTGACTCAGACTCTGGGGCCTTGGCAAAGGCCAGTAGCCTATCTTAGCAAGAAACTAATCCAGTAGTGGCTGGGTTCCCCTCTTACCTCTGCATAATTTCTGCTATGGCCCTCTTGGTCAAGGATGCAAGTAAATTGACTTTGGGTCAAAATCTCATCTTGACCACCACCCACGCTATCAAAGGCCTTCTCCAGACTCCACCAGACCAATGGATGACAATTGTCTGAGTGACAGGGTATCAGGCCCTCCTCCTCAACGAA
Source organism: Enhydra lutris kenyoni (assembly GCF_002288905.1). NCBI lineage: Eukaryota > Metazoa > Chordata > Mammalia > Carnivora > Mustelidae > Enhydra > Enhydra lutris. Next base: position 12,640 of record NW_019154522.1, on the reverse strand, counting down.
ACAAGAGTGACCTTCTGGCCCCTGGTAGTGCTAAATCTAGCCACGCTGCTGCCAGAGTAGCTGGCTGACCATCCACACGACTGTGGGGAGGTCCTAACCCAAGTCACAGGAATAAGGCCAGATCTCAGCGACATCCCCCTCCTGGATGCTAAGATGACTGTTCACAGATGGGAGTAGCTACATGGTCAATGGAAAGAGGTACACAGGGGCTGCGGTGGTTTCTCCTAAGCAGACACTCTGGACAGCAGCCCTGCCACATGGAACCTTGGCGCCAAAAGTGGAACTGATTGCACTCACTAAGGCACTGCAGATGGCCAAAGGTAAAACCGCCAACATCTATATGGACAACAGGTATGCCTTTACTACTCTCCATATACATGGGACTATTTATAAAGAAAGGGACCTATTAACAGCAGAAGGAAAAGGAATTAAAACAGTGGAGAAATATTGGCTCTCCTCCAGGCTATTTGGGAACAAAAAGAGGTGGCTGTTATGCATTACCCAGGACACCAAAAGGGGACTGATCTGATTTCAAAAGGAAACCAATTAGCAGATGATGCTGCAAAGCAAACAGCCCAAGAAACAGTACAAGAACTAGTTACACTCCCAGCTCCAGCCCTACCAGAAAAACCGAACTAGTCAGAAGAAGATTTAAAGTATTTACAGAAATGGGTTAAACTGGACTATGAAGGGGACTGGGCTAAGACTAAAGCAGGAAAAGTAGTTCTTCCTCGAAGACTAGGTAAGAAGTTAGTAGACCAGATACATCAGGGTACTCATTTGGGGATACAGAAACTCAAGGAGCTTATAGGCAAGCAATTCCAGGTTTCTAAATTAGGGCATATGGTTCAGGATGTAGTTGATAGATGTGCTCAATGCCAGACAGTTAATGTGGGAAGAACTAAAATGGGAAGAGGGAAAAGAGAAAGAGGTAAGGAACCAGCAATTTATTGGGGAATAGATTTTACAGAAATGAAACCCGGAAAATATGGGCACAAGTATATGTTAGTTTTTGTAGATACCTTTTCAGGCTAGGTAGAGGCTTTTTCTGCCAAACATGAGACAGCAGGAGTGGTATACAAAAAGCTACTAAAAGGAATAATTCCTAGGTTTGGGCTGCCTCTCATGATAGATCAGGCAATGGCCCTGCATTTGTGAGTTCAGTCTCACAGGCACTGGCCAAGGCCTTGGGCACTAATTGGATACTACATTGTGCCTACCAGCCCCAGAGTTCCGGGCAAGTAGAGAGAATGAACTGGACTCTTAGAGAGACCTTGACAAAACTAATTCTGGAGACTGGCTGTGGATAGGTGGATCTCCTTCCTTTCACGCTCCTCAGGGCATGATGTACACCCTATTTAAACAAGGTTACCCCATTTGAAATAATGTTTGGGAGACACCCCCCCACTCTGTCATCAGCTACAAGAGGTTGCCCTAGCAGAAATGACTGATCAGTCTGTACTCCAGTCACTGCAGGCATTACAGTCTGTCTTTAAAAAAGCCCATGCGGGGATCTGGACTGCCCACACTGGGATGGAGACGGAGGTGGAACCACATCCTTACAAACCCGGGGACCCGGGGACTTGGTTTGGATACGTCGCTATCAAGTGGGGAACTTGGAACCTCGCTGGAAGGGACCATTTACTGTTATCCTGACCACCCCCACAGCCTTAAAAGTAGAAGGCTTTAGGGCCTGGGTTCACGCGGGTCACGTCAAATGAGCCAAGGACAAGGACGCCCCCCAGAGATGGAAGCTGCAGCCGACAGGCTGACCATGGACTAAAGCTAAGATTAAAAAACTGCGAGTTTATTGTTGCTCCTATTTTTACCTGTTTATGTAAAGTATAGGTGGGAAATTAGAGGAACAGAATTAGGAAAAATGGAAAAGGTTATACAAAGCATTGAATGGCTAACTTATCAGCCGACTGTGCTCTACTGTTACTTTTTGGCCCCTGTATTATAAACGTCCTAATGTCATTTGTACCATTTCCACCATTTGTACCAGAAAATTAGAGTGATAAAAATGTTAGTCTTACGTGCTCAATATAACCCCTTTCAACAGGAGAACATAGAACTGGCCAAAAAGTCAAGGATTTGACTAAATTCCAAAGAAAAGGGGGGAATGTAAGGGTCTGGTTAGCCAGAGGAACTTAGTTGCAAACCCCAGATATAGGGGCAGGCCAGGCCGGATGGAGACATCCAATCAGTGGGGCATGCATATATTTACTGTGGTGAGTTGAAATCCCATTGGCCACCTGTAGGTGGGCCTGACTCAACCACCTCTATAAATATTAGTCTGTGAGGTTGGGGTGGGGGGGATAGTACAGGTGTCAGAATAGCAGTTGGAGTAGTAGGAGGAGTCAGAATAACAGAATAGCTGTTAGGATAGCAGTTAGAATAGCTGTTAGAATAGCTGTTAGAATAGCCGTTGGAATAGCCATTAGAGTAGTCCTCAGAAGAGTCAGAGCGTCATGATCATAATGGCTATTGGGAGCATCATGGTCATCCTGGTCATCGTAGTCACAGGCAGCAACGCCATGGTGAACTACCTCGCCACCAACAGCCTCATCGCAGCAAGTGGCCTTGCCACCACCGAGCTGAGGCCCCGCTGGGAGCAGCCTCGCCACCCCAGGTCACGGCCCTGCCATGAGCGGCTTCGCCAGAGTGGCATCATTCCGAACTCGTCAGCAGCAGCCTTGTCCTGGGAACGGGCCTCGTCCAGAGTGGCCTCTTCTTGGGAGCGGCTCCGACTAGGGAGTGGCCTCGTCTGTGGAGCGGCCTTCTTGGGAGTGACCTTGTCGGAGTCATCATTGTCTCTTTGTAAGAGATGGCCCTACCAGTCAGATTGATTTTTGATGCTTGGCATGAAATAAAGCTTTGTTTGATTTTCGATTTGTGTCAGTCTCGTTCCTTTGATCACAGACCCTAACATATGCTTGATGCTGTCCCAAATGTCCTCATTCTAAAATTCTATTTTCTTCCTGCTCCTCAGCTTGAATGTTTTACATTCCATTCCCTGTCTCCCAGGTTACTGATCCATTATTCCTGTTTTCTAATGTGCTGTTTATTCATTCCTTCTAGCATATATTTCAGTTATTGTATTCTTCCGTTTTGATTGGCTTTTTCTTTCATTTTTAAAGAAATTTTATTTATTTGAGACATAGAGTGAGCAAGCAAGAGAGAACACACATTGAGAAAGAGAAAGAAGTATAGGTAGAAGCAGACTCCCCACTGATCAGGGAGCCCGACGCAGGGCTCAATCCCAGGCCCCTGGGATCATGACCTGAGACAAAGGCAGATGATCAACTGGATGAGCAACCCAGGCATCCTAGTACTTTTTATTTCAAGGCACATTTATTTTAATAACAAGAATGCAATGGAAAAAAAAAAGCCCAAATACAATGAAGGAAACACATCACCACCAATGACAATGATCTTTCAGCATATACCTGTAACAAAATGTGGATTTAATTTCACTACTGAAAAAAAATAACAGTGAGTCTCATCACAGTCACTATCTATAATGACATGAATGTTTATAGCACTTCCAAAAGTTTCAACCTGAGGTTTTATGCCACAGCTTTATGTTTGTACAGTCCTCTGTAAGATTACCCGTAGCATTAGCAATCATTCAAAGAACAAACCATTAATTGAAACTATATTGATTTAAGGCTCATCTATTAATAGATAGCCCCAAACTAATTGGTTAAATATATGAACTATTTGTGCTGACATCTATCCTTTGATTCTCTCATGACTATTAAATTGTTCTCAGCAAATAAACTCTTTAATGACAAAATTTACCTCATTTGAGCTTTGACCCAGAAGTTCAACGAGAATCATGAAGTCCATAGTCTTGATGGCAAAGCTGATATATAGTGTCCTTAGGTCATTATGGGCAAGGTTAAGAGTGATCCATATTCCAAGTTTCCATTTTAATGGAATTTTACATATTCAATTCAGGAGTTCAAATCTCTAGGTTTTTGTTCCTCCAAAAACAGTGTGCCACAGACTTAAGACTTCTGTTTCTCTATCTATTTTCTTCAAACAGAAACATTTCTTAAGTTTCTACTTGTTCTAGAAGGGGAATTTTTCAGAGGTGGCCACTTCGGAATAGTCCCACACAATCAAGCCTCTATCAGGTGTAAACTCCCAGGCACTCAGTTCTGAAACTGAACTTATAAAGCCCAAAATGTTTCAGTTCACCTTTCATTTTTTAGGAAAGTATAAGTTGATTGCTGGGCCTACCATTGTTGATCTCATTTGGGTAGTGCTGGGCTATTGGACTTGCTGGAGATACTGGATTTGAGTAGTACACGCTTGTATCTCTTGCTCGCTGGTTGCTGACTAGTACTGTTGTTCTTTTAGTTTTTCTTCAGACTCCCTTACCCTGGTTACATCATTAGAATTCATATCTGTGCCCTTGGCCTCTGAAGCTTGGGCGTATGGTTCATACTGTTTCCATCTTAGAATTAACTCAGCTCATGCCATAACTTTGAAGTCTGTTTTACTCAGTCGAACCCTTATGGGAAGAGGTTCCTCATTGGTCATATTGAATCATCTCCATATAGAGGCTGACCGTTATCACCCAGTCACATAGGCCAAGACTGTGCTGCTTGCTGGCCATCCAGGCTGCCAGGCCAGGCTACTACTGCCCCTGTGCTCTTCCCTGATTGGTTCTTTATATTTTATATCTCTTTATGTTCTTTGCCTTCCTTTTTATTGAGGTCTGTGAGCATCTTTATGATCACATTACTTCAAATTCTTTATCAGACACATTGCTGATCTCTGTCCTGTGTAGTTCTTTTTCTGATATTTAGTTTTGGTTTTTGTTTATTTGGAACATACTGATCCATTTCCTCATTTTGCCTGGCTTTCTGTGATCACTCTCAGTGATCTCCAGCACATCTATTCAGGTTATTTTCTAAAATGCTTCTTCCATGCTGGGTCTCATGTTGAGTGATACAGTGTTCTGACCCTTTAAGATTGGAGTCTTCGTTTCCTACAACTCTCCATCTCTCCTGGACTTAAGCATGTAACCCCCCAGAGTTAAGGATTTTTGACTTTCAAATCCAGACAAAATGGAGTCTTTCTTCCTTGTTCAGGTCCACAGAGAATAGTGTGCCTGATGTGGGGCTTGGATCACTCAATATTCAAGAAGTGCCTCAGTGTGTGTGATATCACTCTTGCTTGTGGATCTGTTCCAGATGACATTTCTGCATCGTATCCATTTTGATGTGAATTTTTCTTCATATCTGTATCTACAGGAGAGCTTATCTGCAAGTCTTTCAGTCATTTTCAGAGGGAATTGCCTTAAATGCATTTCTTGGATACACCAAGAGGAAGTAAGTTCAGTTTCTTCCTTTCTGCCATCTTGATTCAATTCTTTTCCTACACTTTCACTTCTTATTTCTTTAACATCTTAATTTTATTTTATTTTTTTCAGTATTCCAAGATTCATCGTGTATGCACCACACCCAGTGCTCCATGCAATATGTGCCCTCTTTAAGACCCACCACCAGGCTCACACAACCCCCCAACCCCCTTCCTTCCAAAACCCTGTTTGTTTCCTACAGTTTCAAAATTTTGTACTCTGTTGAATTTTTCTCCATTTAGTTACAGTAATATATTATTTGCATTATTAATATTATTAGTATTATTCTATCAATTAATTATTATGTAATTGATTAATAATTAATAATTTATTGATTAATTCTATCGATATTATTAATTCTAAGAACAGCATTCGATTTTATTTCAAGTAATGTGTAAATGGAAATGGGTGGCAATTCAACAAAACAATATTTTTTCAAATGATATTGGTGTTTTCTCACCACAGTTTTGTTGTTGTCCTAGTTATGAGAGAGGTGTCATGTTTCCTTTTTATTCATGCCTTAAAAATGTCTTTTGTAAATTGGTTTGTTTTGAGTATTATTCAAAGGAAACATTTACCTATACTGTTTTTGAAGTACTACTCTAGAACTTTCTTTCTACTCTCTCCTATTCCCACCATATATATACACTATGCCCTGTTCTTAAGGGTCGATATACAGATGAAATAGACTGAGAATAAAGCACATTTCCAAGAGATCAACGTGTTGTCCCACTTCTTTTCTCTGACCAAATTACCGAAGAATTAGGAACCCCATACTAGGTGACAGATAATATAAACATTTAAATTTTTTTCTGGTAATTTTGTATCAAACATCAGGATGCATATGTTGTTGCAAAACTCAGTTCTTTGACGAAATGAACATGTGAATCAAAAATGGGAAAAGAAAAAAAATAATGTTTTCTAACAAGTTCACATTTTACTTCATGACTATCTTAATTATGGAGTAAGTGTGAGCACTGAAATAGATGTATCACTTTTAATAAAAAATAACATAAAATGTATTATTTGTTTCAGGGGTACAGGTCTGTGAATCATCGGTCTTACTGAAATCACAACACTCACCATAACACATACCCTCTCCAATGTCCATCACCAAACCCTCCCATGCCTCCCACCCCTCTCCCCTCCAGCAACCCTCAGTTTATTTCTTGAGATTAAGAAATCTCTTATGGTTTGTCTCCCTCTCTGGTCCCGTCTTGTTTCATTTTGTTCCTCCATTCCCCTACAATCCTCTGTCTTGCTTCTCAAATTCTTCATATCAGTGAGATCATAAGATAATTGTCTTTCTCTGATTGGCTTATTTTGCTTAGGATAATACTCTTTAGTTCCATCCACATCATTACAAATGTCAAGATTTCATTTTTGATGGCTGTGTAATATATATATATATGTATATATACATATATATATATATACACACACATACACACATATACATATATATACATATATATATGTGTATGTATATATATATGTAATCACATCTTCTTTAGCCATCCATCTGTTGATGGACATCTAGATTCTTTTCATACTTTGGCTATTATGGGCATTGCTGCTATAAACATTGGGGTGCATGTGCCCCTTCATATCATTACATTTGTATCTTTAGAGTAAATACCCAGTAGTGTGATTACTGGGTCGTAAGGTATCTCTATCCTCAACGTTTTGAGGAAACTCCATACTGTTTTCCAAAGTGTCTGCACCAGTTTGCATTCCCACCAACAGTGCAGGAGGCTTCCCTTTCCTCGACATTCTCGCCAACATCTGTCATTTCCTGACTTGTTAATTTTAGCCATTCTGAATGGTGTGAGGCAGTATCTCAGTGTGGTTCTGATTTGTATTTCCCTGGTGCCGAGTGATGGGGAACACTTTTTTATGCATCTGGTGCTATCTGGATGTCTTTATTGCAGAAATTTCTGTTCATGTTTTCTGTCCATTTCTTGATTGGATTCTTTGTTCTTTGGGTGTTGAGTTTGATAAGTTCTTTATAGATTTTGGAGAAAAGCCTTTTATCTGATATGCCATTTGCAAATATTTTCTTCCATTCTGTCAGTTGTCCTTTGGTTTTGTTGACTATTTCCTTTGCTGTAGAAAAGCTTTTGATCTTGATGAAGTCCCAATAGTTCATTTATACCCTTACTTCCCTTGCCTTCCCTTTGCCAAATGTTTCATGGAAGAATTTGCTGTGGCTGAGGTCGAAGAGGTTGCTGCTGGTGTTCTCCTCAGGGATTTTGATGAATTCCTCTCTCAGTTGGTGTCTTTCATCCATTTGAATCTATTTTTGTGTGTGGTGTAAGGAAATGGTCAAGTGTAATTTTTCTGCATGTGGCTGTCCAATTTTCCCAACAGCACTTGTTGAAGAGACTCTTTTCCAATTGGACAATTCATTCTTGCTTTGTCGAAGATTACTTGACCATCGGGTTGAGGGTCAGTTTCTGGACTCTCTACTATGTTCCATTGATCTATGTGTCTGCTTTTGTGCCAGCACCATCCTGTCTTGATGATGACAGCTTGGTAATAGTGTTTGAAGTCTGGAATTGTGGAGCTGACAGATTTGGTTTTGTCTTTCAACAGTCCTCTGGCTATTCAGGGTCTCTTCGGATAACATATAAATTTTAGGATTGTTTGTTCCTTTCCTTTGAAAAAAAAGTTGGTGGTATTTTGATAGGGGTTGCATTAAATCTGTGGGTTGCTTTAGGTAACATAGACATTTTCACAATATTTGTCCTTCCAATCCATGTGCCTAGAACATTTTTCCATTTTCTTGTGTCTTTCTCAATTTCTTTCAAGAGTACTTTATAGTTTTCTGAATACGGATTCTTTGCCTCTTTCATTAGACTTATTCCTAGGTATCTTAGGTTTTGGGTGCAATTGTAAATGGAATCAACTCCTTAATTTCTCCTTTGTCTGTCTTGTTGGTGTATAGAAATGCAACTGATTTCTGTGCATTGATTTTATGTACTGAGACACTACTGAATTCCTGCATGAGTTCTAGCAGTTTTGGAGTGGAACCTTTTGGGTTTTCTACATAAAGTGTAATATCATTTGCAAAGAGTGAGAGTTTGACTTCTTTTTTGCCAATTCAGATGCCTTTTGTTTCTTTTTGTTGTCTGATTGCTGAGGCTAGGACTTCCAGTATTGTGTTGAATAGCAGTGGTGATAATTTTCAGAGAGAATTGTTCCTGACCTTAGAGGAAAAGCTCTGTTTTTCCCCATCAAGAATGATATTAGCTGTGGGTTTTGCATACATGGCTTTGATGATATTGAGGTATGTACCTTCTATCCTTACACTGTGAAGTGTTTTGATCAAGAAAGGAGGCTGTACATTGTCCAATGCTTTTTCAACAGCTATTGAGAGTATCATATGGTTCTTGCTCTTTGTTTTATTAATACATTGTGTCACTCTAATGGGCTTGCAGATGTTGAACCATCCTTGCAGCACAGGAATAAATCTCACTTGGTTGTACTGAATTATCCCTTTTATGTATTGTTGGATCCAGTTGGCTTTTATTTTGGTGAGAATTTATGAAGCCATGTTCATTAGAGATTTTGGTCTATAATTCTCCTTTTTGATGGGGCCTTGATTGGTTTTGGGGTCAGGGCAATGCTGGTCTCATAAGATGAGTTTGGAAGTTTTCCTTTCTTTTTTTTTTTTTTTGGAATGGTGTTGGGAAAATAGGTGTTAGTTTTTCTTTAATGTGGGGTAGAATTCCACTGGGAAGCTGTCTGGCCATGGGTTCTTGTTTTTTTTTTTGGGGGGGGGATTTTTGATAATGGCTTCAATCTCCTTACTGGTCATGGGTCTGTTCAGGTTTTCTATTTCTTCCTGGTTCAGTTTTGGTAGTTTATATGTGTCTAGAAATGCATCAATTTCTTCCAGATTGACAGATTTTGTGGCATATAGTTGCTCATTATATGTTCTTATAATGGTTTGTATATTTTTGGTGTTGGTTGTGATCTCTCCTCTTTCATTCATGATTTTATTTAGTTGGGTCATTTCTCTTTTGTTTTTGATAAGCCTGGCCAGGGGTTTATCAATGAATTGGCCAGGGGGTTATTTTAGTAATTCTTTCAAAGAACCAGCTCCTAGTTTTTGGATCTGTTCCACTGTTCTTTTGCTTTTTATTTCATTGATTTATTCTCTGATCTTTATTATTTCTCTTCTCCTGCTGGGTTTAGACTCTCTTTGCCATTCTTTCTCTACCTCCTTTTAGGGGTATGATTAGATTGTGTAATTAGGACCATTCTTGTTCCTGAGAAAGGCTTGTATTGTTATGTACTTTCCTCTCAGGACGCCTTTGCTGCATCCCAATGATTTTAACAGTTGTGTTTTCATTTTCATTTGTTTCCATGAATTTTTAAAAGTTCTTCTTTAATTTCCTGGTTGACCATTAATTCTTTTGTAGGATGCTCTTTAGCCTCTATGTATTTGAGTTCTTTCCAACTTTCCTCTTGTGATTGAGTTTTAGTTTCAGAGCATTGTGGTCTTAAAAATAGGCAGGGAATCATTCCAATCTTTTGGTACCAGTTGAGACCTGATTTTTGATCCATGATGTGATCTGTTATGGAGAATGTTCCATGTGCACTAGAGACGAATGTGTATTCTGTTGCTTTGGGATGATATGGCTGTATATATCCGTGATGTCTGGAGGTGCCTATGGCTCCAAAATGAGTTTCTTGCAGACTGCATATCGATGGGTATTTCTTTTTTTTCTTAATCCATTCTGGTACCCTATGTCTTTTGATTAGGGCATTAAGTCTATTTAAATTCAGGATAACAATGGAAAGATATGAATTTATTGCTATTATATTGCCTGTAAAGTGATCGTTACTATATATTATCTCTGTTCCTTTCTGGTCTATGTTTCTTTGTGGCTCTTTCTTTGGATAGAGTCCCCCTTTCAATATTTCCTGTAGGGATAGTGGTGTTTGCAAAGTCTTTTAGTTTTTGCTTGTGCTGGAAGATTTTTATTTCTCCTTATATTTTCAGTGACTGTGTACCTGGCTATAGTATTCTTGGCTGCATAATTTTCTCATTTAGTGCTCTGAATATATCACGCCAGTCCTTTCTGACCTGCCGGGTCTCTGTCACTAGGTCTCCTGCCAATCTAATATTTCTACTGTTGTAGATTACAAACTTCTGGTACTGAGCTGCTTTCAGGATTTTCTTTGTCATTTAGACTTGCAAGTTTTACTATTAGATGATGGGGTGCTGACCTATTTTTATTGATTTTAGGGGGAATCCCTGGGCCTCTTGGATTTTGATATCTGTTTCCTTCCCCAAATTAGGGAAGTTCTGTGCTATAATTTGCTCCTATATGACTTCTGCTCCTCTCTCTCTCTTTCTTCTTCTCCTGGGATTCCTATTATTCTAATATTGTTTCATCTTATGGCATCATTTATCTCTCAGATTCCCCCTCGTGTTCCAGTAATTGTTTATCTCTTTTTCTCAGCTTATTTATTCTCCCTCATTTGCTCTCCTGTATCACTAATTCTCTTTCTGCCTCATTTATCTTAGCAGTAAGAGCCATATGATTGCACCTCATTTTTTTTATTAATTTCAACTTGGTTAATTTTATTTCTTTTATTTCTCCAGAAAAGGTTTCTCTAGTATCTTCTATTTTACTAAAGTCCAGGTAGAATCTTTATAATTGTCATTCTGAACTCTAGTTCCGACATCTTTTTAATGTCTATATTGATTAGGTCCCTAGCAGTCAGTACTGCCTCTTGTTTTTTGTTTGTTTGTTTGTTTGTTTGTATGTTTTGTTTTGTTTTTCTCTCCTGAGGTGCATTTCTCTGCCTTGTCATTTTATCCAGATAGGAATAGATGAATGAGAGAACAAAATGTTAAAAGTGTAGCAAAGAGCCCAGGAAAATATACATTAAACAACTTAGAAGTTACCAGAAACTGGGGGAAAAGAGAGGAAAAAAATATGATCAGGCTGGTATACAGAGAAGAGCCACATACTTGATTTTGGGTGTATTTTGGTTTGGTAGAAGAAACTGCCTCCCAAATTTTTAAAGAAAGAAAATATATATATATATATACATATATATACACACACAAAAATAAGGAAAAATATGGGGTGTCCTGGGTGGCTCAGGGGGTTAAAGCCTCTGCTTTTGGCTCAGGTCATGATCCCAGCTCCCTGCTCAGCAGGGAGCCTGCTTTCCTTCCTCTCTCTGCCTGCCTCTCTGCCTACTTGTGATCTCTGTCTGTCAAATAAATTTTTAAAAAATAAGGAAAAATATGAAGAAGGGATGTAATTTGACTAAAACGTTAAAAATTTAAAAAAAGGCTTTTACAAAATGAATTGATAAATTCATTGGAAAAAGAGAAAAAAAATAACAAAGGGAGAGAATGTGATGAGGTTGGAGTCTAGAACAAAGCCATCCACTAGATTTGGGGCATATTTTGGCTTGTTTCCCAAAAATTTAAAGAAAGAAAAACTTATATGCATACTAAACATAAGGATAAATAAGTGAAGGGATAGAACATGAGTACAGAAATGAAAATTTAAAGAGTCTAAAAATGTATTGATAAGAATATGTTGTTTAAAATAAAAAGAGGAAAAGTTTTTAAAAAATAGAAAAAGATAAAATGAAAAATTAAAAATTTTAACTTTGAAAGACTTAGGAATCATGGTAAAAAATGATTCTACGTGTTGTATTCCCTTAGCACTGGAGTTTTACAGTTCTTATGGTTGGATGTTCTTGCTGACCTTCTTGGGGAGGGGCATGTTGTGATTCTCAAATATCTTTGCCCAAGCTATTTGCACCATCCTTGCAAGGGACCAGGCAAAGTCATGTGCTCAGGTGTGCTCCTGGTAGCTTTTGGTCCCCAAAAGCTTTCCATACATCTTTGGAGGATGAGACTGAAACAGGTGGCCTCCCATTCAATATCCTGGTGGAGCCAAGAGCTCAGGCCCCCTGCCTTCATTTAACCCTCAGAGAAAAGCAGTCAAACACACCTGTCTTCCTGGTGATTGGCTGCACTGTGAGCTCACCCAACCTGTGATCAAGCTTTTCTATCTCTGACACGTGGTCCCATTTGGAGTCCCCAAACCCAGCAGATTCCTGCAGCGTACTCCTGTGCTGCTCCTCCTGGTGAAGGAAGGTTTCTTCCTTGATCTACCACTTGCGTTATTCCTGCTCAAAGAGTATGGGCCCAACTGTGCCTCATGGTTTATGGCAACCCTGAGCTGAGAGCCCACTCCTTTTCTCTGTGTTTGCAGCCAGCTCCCC
>NW_019154521.1:18615-19233 GCF_002288905.1 Enhydra lutris kenyoni | reverse complement strand
CCCATGTCCTCCATGTTATTTCGTATGCTCCACAAAGTAGTGAAACTATATGATAATTGACTCTCTCTGCTTGACTCATTTCACTCAGCATAATCTCTTCCAGTCCAGTCCATGTTGCTACAAAAGGTGGGTATTCATCCTTTCTGATGGAGGCATTATACTTCATAGTGTACATAGACCACATCTTCCTTATCCATTAGTCCGATGAAGGGCATCTTGGTTCTTTCCACAGTTTGGCGACCATGGCTATTGCTGCTATAAACATTGTGGTACAGATGGCCCTTCTTTTCACTACATCTGTATGTTTGGTGTAAATACGCAGTAGTGCAATTTCAGGGTCATAGTGAAGCTCTATTTTTAATTTCTTGAGGAATCTCCACACTGTTCTCCGAAGTGGCTGCACCAACTTGCATTCCCACCAACAGTGGAAGAGGGTTCCCCTTTCTCCACATCCTCTCCAACACATGTTGTTTCCTGTGTTGCTAATTGTGGCCATTGTAACTGGTGTAAGGTGGTCGCTCAATGTGGTTTTAATTTGAATCACCCTGATGGCTAGTGATGATGAACATTTTTTCATGTGTCTGATAGCCATTTGTATGTCTTCATGGGCAGAAGATA
>NW_019154521.1:0-18515 GCF_002288905.1 Enhydra lutris kenyoni | reverse complement strand
TTCATTCCCACCAACAGTGGAAGAGGGTTCCCCTTTCTCCACATCCTCTCCAACACATGTTGTTTCCTGTGTTGCTAATTGTGGCCATTGTAACTGGTGTAAGGTGGTCGCTCAATGTGGTTTTAATTTGAATCACCCTGATGGCTAGTGATGATGAACATTTTTTCATGTGTCTGATAGCCATTTGTATGTCTTCATGGGAGAAGTGTCTGTCTGTATCTTCTGCCCATATTTTGATATGATTAACTGGTTTGTGTGTGTTGAGTTTGAGGAGTTCTTTATAGATCCTGGATATCAACCTTTTGTCTATACTGTCATTTGCAATTATCTTCTCCCATTCCGTGGGTTGCCTCTTTGTTTTATTGACTGTTTCCTTTGCTGTGCAGAAGCTTTTGATCTTGATGAAATCCCAAAAGTTCATTTTTGCTTTTGTTTCCTTTGCCTTCGGAGACATATCTTGAAAGAAGTTGCTGTGGCTGATATCGAAGAAGTTACTGCCTAAGTTCTCCTCTAGGATTCTGATGAATTCCTGCCTCACATTGAGGGTTTTTATCCATTTCGAGTATATCTTTGTGTACGGTGTAAGAGAATGGTCAAGTTTCCTTCTTCTGCATAGGCTGTCCACTTTTCCAGCACCACATATTGAAGAGACTGTCTTCCTTCCACTGTATATTTTTTCCTGTTTTGTCCAAGATTATTTGACCATAGAGTTGAGGGACCATATCTAAGCTCTCTACTCTATTCCACAAGTCTATGGCTCATTTTTTTTGCCAGTACCATGCTGTCTTGGTGATTACAGCTTTGTAGGAAAGCTTGAGATCAGGTAACGTGATGCCGCCGGTTTTATTTTTGTTTTTCAACATTTCCTTAGGAATTCTGGGTCTCTTCTGATTCCATACACATTTTAGGATTCTTTGCTCCATCTCTTTGGAAAATACCCGTGGAATTTTTATCGGAATGGCATTAAAAGTATAAATTTCCCTAGGCAGTATAGACATTTTAACAATGTTTATTCTTCCAATCCAAGGAAGATCCATCTTTTGGAGTCTTCTTCAATTTCTTTCATGAGTGTTCTGTAGCTCCTCGAGTACAGATCCTTTACCTCATTGCTTAGGTTTATTCCCAGGTATCTTATGGGTCTTGGTGCTAGAGTAAAAGGAATCGATTCTCTAATTTCCCTTTCTGTATTTTCATTGTTAGTGTATAAGAAAGCCACTGATTTCTGCACCTTGATTTTGTATCCTGCCACGATACTGAATTGCTGTATGAGTTCTAGTAGTTTGGGGGTGGAGTCTTCTGGGTTTTCCATAGAAAGAATCATGTCATCTGCGAAGAGAGAGAGTTTGACTTCTTCATTGCCAATTTGGATACCCTTTATTACTTTTTGTTGTCTGATTGCTGTTTCTAGGACTTCTAATACAATGTTTAACAGGAGTGGTGAGAGTGGGCATCCTTGTCGTGTTGCTACCTCAAAGGGAAGGCTGTGAGCTTTTTTCCATTGAGGAGGATATTTGCTGAGTGTTTTTCATAGGTAGATTATATTAAGTTGAGGAATGTCCCCTCTGTCCCTATACTTTGAAGCATTTTAATCAGGAACGGATGCTGGATTCTGACAAATGCTTTTTCTGCAGCAATTAAGAAGACCATGTGTTCCTTCTCTCTTCTCTTATTGATTTGTTGTATTACATTGATTGATTTGCGAATGTTGAACCATCCTTGCAACCCAGGGATAAATCCCACCTGGTCATGGAGGATTACCTTTTAATGTGCTGTTGTATCCTATTGGCTAATATCTTTTTGAGAATCTTAACATTCATATTCATCAGGGATATTGGTCCAAATTGCAGAGTATCATCGTGGGTGGAACCCAGAGTTGTGCGTTGTGAAAAGGAGTCCCCAAACTGGGGGGTTCCTGGGCCTCGCTACTGGGGCAGAAGCCTGAATAAGGACCAGGTTTTTTGGCCTGGAGGGGCAAAGAGGTTGGGTATGGCCTCATGGGAGCATTCTGGTTTCTAGGTCTCTTAGGCAACTAATTCCGTGATAGCACAGAATGAAATGTTTTGTTCCTGGCTGAGAAGCTGAGTCCTTCAGACAGTGTGATGCTCCCATTCATTGGAGGAACTGGGTATCTGGCCTCTGAGGGCCAGAGCCTGAACACCAAACCTAGGGTTAGGGTTTGGCTCTGAGAGAATGGCAGCCCTCATTTGTCAGTGCAGAGTCAGACTCTCCACAGGGCTTAGATGATGGTGTAAATCTGGCGGCCCATCAGTCTCTGGTATTGTGGTGTGGGAATCCTAGGAATGTGTGGATGGCTTTGCAGGGCAGGCAGGTTTCTCTCGCCACGAGGGTTCTGCAGAGGGACGAATGGCAGAGTTTCCTCCTGGGGGGCACCCAGAGTCCTGCATTGTTTATAAGGAGTCCCCAATCCAGAGGGTTATCGGGCCAGGTTACCAGGGACGGAAGTTTGAATAAGCAACCTAGGATTAGGGATATGACGACAGGGCTTGGTAGGCCTGATCTGCCCACGCTGAGGTGGCCTCTCCCTAGGCCTGAGTTGAGGGCTTATGTCTGCAGGATTGACAGACTCCTGGTTTGTGGTCCTGGTGGGCGCCTAACGTGGCTCTGGCACAAGGGATGCATGCAGGTTTCTCCTACTCTGTTGGTTCAGCTCATTTCTAAAGGTCTAAAGGGCATGCTTTCCTATTGGAATCAAATGCAATTGTGTGGTGCACCTCAGGGTTCCCCCATCTGGAGAGTTTGGGAACCAGACCTCTGAGGACTGAAGCCTGAGCACCCGAACTGGTCCTCGGGTCAGGATTAGGGTTAGGGTTAGTGTTATGTCGTAGGGACAAGGCATGTCGTATCTGGCAACACAGATGTGGGCTCATCCAAGGGCTGAGTTGAGGGCAGGACACAAGAGGCTTCTCAGGAACTGGAATTTTGGCCTGGTGGAGTAACGAAGGTGGGAAGGCCTCATGGAAGCATGATGGTTCCTAAGTCTCTGTGGGTATTGGATAGCAAGGAATGAAATTGTTTGTTCCTGGCTGAGAGGCTGAGTCTTTCTGACAGTCTGATGATCCCATCCATGGGAGGAACTGGTTGTCAGGTCTCTGGGGTCCAGAGCCTGAACACCCAACCTAGGGCTAGGCT
Organism: Enhydra lutris kenyoni; assembly: GCF_002288905.1. Lineage (NCBI taxonomy): Eukaryota > Metazoa > Chordata > Mammalia > Carnivora > Mustelidae > Enhydra > Enhydra lutris. The sequence continues at coordinate 15,365 of NW_019154521.1, read as the reverse complement.
TTGGCTCTGGAAGAATGGCAGTCCTGATTTGTGAGTGCAGAGTTAGGTTCTCCACAGGGCTCAGTTGAGGGCATAAATCTGGCGGCCCATCAGGCTCTGGTATTGTGGTGTGGGGGTCCTAGGAATGCGTGGATGGCTTTAAGGGGCAGGCAGGTTTCTCTCGCCACAAGGCTCCTGCACATGGCCGAATGGCACAGTTTCCACGTTGGGGGCACTCAGAATCCTGCCTTGTGTATAAGGAGTCCCCAACCTGGAGGGCTACTGGGCCAGGCCACTGGGGACAGAAGTCTGAATAAGCACCCTAGGGTTAGGGTTAGGCCGTCGGACCATGGCAGGCCCGATATGCCCGTGCTGAGGTCGCCTCTTCCTAGGGCTTAGTTGAGGGCTTGTGTCTGCAGGCTCTTCAGACTCCTAGTTCGTGATCCTGGCATGTGCCTAACGTGGCTGTGGCCAAGGGTTGCATGCAGGTTTCCCCTACTCTGCGGGTTCAACTCATTTCTAAAGGGCATACTTTTCTATTGGGATCAAGTGCAATTGTGCAGTGCAGCTCAGGGTTCCCCCATCTGGAGACTTTGGGAACCAGACCACTGAGGACGGAAGCTTGAACACCCGACCTGGACTTCGGGTTAGGGTTAGGGTGTGGTTTATGTCTTAGGGACAAGGCATGTCTGATATGGCAACACAGATATGGGCTCACCAATGGTCTAAGTTGAGGCAGGACTCAGGAGGCTCCTGAGGCCCTAGGTTTTTGGCCTGGATGGGCAAAGAGGGCTGGAATGGCTTCAGAGGCGCATGCTGGTTTCTATGTCTCAAAGGAGGCTTTTGGATAGCAAGGAATTAAAATGTTTGTTCCTGCCTGAGAGGTGATTCCTTCAGACTGTCTGATGCTCCTATGGAAGGGAGAAACTGGATGTCAGGCCTAGGGGGCCAGAGGCTCAACACCCAACCTAGGGTTAGGTTTTGGCCCTGGGAGAATGGCATGCCTGATTTGTCAGTGCAGAGTCTGGCACTCCAGAGGGCTCAGTTCAGGGCCTAGCTCTAGGGTCCCATCATCTTCCAGGATTGTGGTGTGTGGGTTCCAGGAAGTTCTGTGGCTTTACGGGGCAAGTTGGTCTCTCCCGCCACGAGGGTCCTGCACAGGGTCAAATGGTACAATTTCCTCGTGGGTGGCACCCAGAGCGTTGTGTTGTAAATAATGATTCCCCAAACTGGAAGGCTACTGGGCCAGGCCACCAGGGATGGAAGTCTGAATAAGCACCCTAGGGTTATGGATAGGCTGACGGGTCATAGCATGCCCGATCTGCCCTCGATGAAGTGGCCTCTCCCTAGGGATGAGTCGAGGGCTTGTGTCTGCAGAATTGTCAGACTCCTGGTTCTTGGTCCTGGTGGGCGCCTAACGGGGCTGTGGCACAAGGGATGCCTGCATGTTTCTCCTGCTCTGTGGGTTCAGCTCATTTCTAAAGGTCATGCTTTCCTTTTAGGATCAAGTGCAATTGTGCAGTGCAGATCAGGGTTCACCCACTGGAGAGTTCGGGAACCAGGCCTCTGAGGACGGAAGCCTGAGCACCGGACCTGGGCTTCGGGTAAGGGTTAGGGTTTGGTTTAGGGTTATATTGTACGGACAAGGCATGTCAGATCTGGCAAAACATTTACGGTCTCACCCAAGGTCTGAGTTGAGGGCGGGACTCAGGAGGCTCCTCAGAACCTGGGATTTTGGCCAGGAGGAGGAAAGAAGTCAGGAAGGCCTCAGGGGAGCATGCTGGTTTCTTTGTCTTGGAGGCTTTTGGATAGCAGGGAATTAAAATGTTTGTTGCTGCCAGAGAGGTGAGTCCTTCCAACAGTGTGATGCCCCCATCAAAGGGAGGAACTGGGTGTCAGGCCTGGGGTGCAGATGCTGAACACCCAACCTAGGGTTAGGGTTTGGCTCTGGGAGAATGGTAAACCTGATTTTTCAGTACAGAGTCAGGCTCTCCACAGGGCTTAGTTGAGGACCTACATCTGGGGACCCATTCACCTCCAGGATTGTGGTGTGGGGGTTCCAAGAAAGTCTGTGTAGCTTTATGGGGCAAGTGAGGGTCCTGCACAGGGCCAAATGGCCCAGGGTCTTCGTGGGTGGTACTCAGATCCCTGCATTGTGAAAAAGGAGTCCCGAACTGGAGGCCTCCTGGGCCAGGCCAGCGGGGGCGGAAGTCTGAATAAGGACCCTAGGGTTAGGGTTAGGCCATCAGGGTATGGCAGGCCCAATCTGTCTGTGTTGAGCTGACCTCTCCTTATGGCTGAGTTGAGGGCTTGTGTCTGCAGGATCGTCAGACTCCTGGTTCGTGATCCTGGTGGGCGCCTAACGTGGCTATGGCCAAGGGTTGTATGCAGGTTTCTCCTACTCTGCGGGTTCAGCTCATTTCGAAAGGGCATGCTTTCCTATTGGGATCAAGTGCAATTGTGCGGTGCAGCTCAGGGTTCCCCCATCTGGAGAGTTTGGGAACCAGACCTCTGAGGACGGAAGCCTGAACACCCGACCTGGGTTTCGGGTTAGGGTTAGGGTTAGGTTTAGTCGTAGGGACAAGGCATGTCGGATCTGGAAACACAGATAAGGGCTCACCCAAGGGATGATTTGAGGGCAGGCCTCAGGAGGCTCCTCAGGCTATGGGGTTTTAGCCTGGATGGGCAAACAACGCGGGAATGGCCTCAGGGGAGCATGCTGGTTTCTAGGTCTAGGAGGCTCATGAATAGCAGGGAGTTAAAATGTTTGTTCCTGCCTGAGAGGTGAGTCCTTTGGACAGTCTGATGCTCCCAAGGAAGGGAGGAACTGGGTGTCAGGCCCAAGGGTCCAGAGGCTGTACACCCAACCTAGGGTTAGTGTTTGGCTCTGAGAGAATGGCTGACCTGATTTGTCAGTGCAGAGTCAGGCTCTACACAGGGCTCAGTTGAGGGCGTAGCTCTGGGGGCCCATCAGGCTCCAGGATTGTGGTGTGGGGGTTCCAGGAAGGTCTGTATGGCTTTATGGGGCAAGTAGGTCTCTCCCACCAGGAGGGTCCTGCACGGGGCCAAATGGCACAGTTTCATCGTGGTTGGCACTCAGAGACCTGCGTTGTGATTAGGGAGTCCCCAAACTTGACGGCTACTGGGCCAGGGCACGGGGGACGGAAATCTGAATAAGCACTCTAGGGTTAGGCATAGGCCAACCGGGCATGGTAGCCCGATCTGCCCGCATTGAGGTGGCCTCTCCCTAGGGCTGAGTTGAGGGCTTATGTCTGCAGGCTCTTCAGACTCCTGGTTCCTTGTCCTGGCAGGCGCCTAACGTGGCTGTGGCCAAGGGATGCATGCAGGTTTCTAGTACTCTGAGAGTTCAGCTCATGTCTAAAGGTCTAAAGGGCATGCTTTCCTATTGGGATCAAGTGCAATTGTGCAGTGCAGCTCAGGGTTCCCACATCTGGAGAGTTTGGGAACCAGACCTCTGAGGACGGAAGCCTAAGCACCCGACCTGGGCCTTGAGTCAAGATTAGGGTTAGGGTTAGGGTTAGGGTTATGTCGTACGAACAAGGCATGTTGGATCTGGCAACACACACATGGGTTCACCCAAGGGCTGCATTGAGGGCGGGACACAAGAGGCACCTCAGTACCTTGCATTTGTCCTGGTGGGGCAACGAATGCGGGAAGGCCTCAGAAAAGCATGCTGGTTTCTAAGTCTTTGAGGGTATTGGATAGCAAGGAATGATTTGGTTTGTTCCTGGCTGAGAGGCTGAGTCCTTCTGACAGTCTGATGTTCCCATCCATGGGAAGAACTGGTTGTCAGGCCTCTGGGTTCCAGAGGCTGAACACCCAAACTAGGGTTAGTGTTTGGCTCTGGGAGAATGGCAGACCCGATTTGTCAGTGCAGAGTCAAGCGCTCCACAGAGCTCAGTTGAGGGTGTAAATCTGGCTGCATATCAGGCTCCAGTATTGTGAGGTGTGTGTCCTAGGAATGTGTGGATGGCTTTAAGGGGCCTGGTTCCCAAACTCTCCAGTTAGGGGAACCCTGAGCTGCACCGCAAATTGCACTTGAACCTAAAAGTAAAGCATGACCTTTAGAAATGAGCTGAACCCGCCCAGCAAGAGAAACCTGCACGCTTTCCTTGGGCCACAGCCATGTTAGGCACCCACCAGGGCCACGAACTAGGAGTCTAACGCTCCTACAGATAAAAGCCCTTACTCAGCCCTAGGGATAGGCCACCTCATTGTGGGCAGATCAGTCCTGCCATGCCCCGTTGGCCTAACCCTAACACTAGGTTTGTGGTATGCTTATTCAGACTTCCGTCCCCGGTGGCCTGCTCCAGTAGCCTCAAGTTTGGAGACTCCTTCTTCACAACGCAGGGCTCTGGGTGCAACCCATGAGGAAACTGTGTCATTCCGCCCTGTGTCCGACCCTCGTGGCTGCAGAGACCTACTTGTCCCTTAAAGCAAGCCACACATTCTTAGGACGACCACACCACATCCCGCATCCTGGTGTGTCGCCAGAGCGATGCCCTCAACTGAGCCCTCTGGAGGGCCTGGCTCTGCATTGACAAATAAGTGCTGCCATCGTCCCAGAGCCAAACCCTCACCCTAGGTTGGGTGTTCAGGCTCTGGACCCCAGAGGCCTAATAGCCAGTTCCTCCCATGCATGGAAGCATCACACAGACAGAAGGACTCAGCCTCTCAGCCAGGAACACACCGTTTCATTCCCTGCTATCCAATAGCCTCAGAGACCTACAAACCAGGATGCTCCCCGAGGCCTTTACCGACATCATTGCCCCTCCAGGGCAAAAACCCAGGGCCTGAGGAGCCTCCTGCATTCCACCCTCAACTCAGCCCTTGGGTGATCCCATATCTGTGTTGCCGGTTCGGATATGCCTTGTCCCTAAGACTTAACACAAACCATACACTAACCCTAACCCTAACCCCAAGCCCAGGTCGGGTGCTCAGGCTTCCATCCAAGACGCCTGGTTCCAAACTATCCAGATGAGGGAACCCAGAGCTGCACCGCACAATTTCACTTGATTCCAATAGGAAAGCATGCCCTTTAGAAACGAGCTGAACCCGCAGAGCAGGAGAAATCTGCATGCATCCCTTGGGCCACAGCCATGTTAGTCTCCAACAAGGACCACGAACCAGGAGTCTGAAGATCCTGCAGACACAAGCCCTCAACTCAACCCTAAGGAAGGCCACCTCACCATGTGCTGATCAGGCCTACCATGCCCGGCGGCCTAACACTATCCCTAGGTTAGGGTTGAGCTTATTCAGATTCCTGTCCCAGGTGGCCTGGCCCGGTGTCCCTCCAGTTTGGGTACTCCTTCTTCACAACACAGGGCTCTGGGTGCCACCCACGAGGAAACTGTGTCATTCCGCCCTGTGCAGGACCCTCATGGCAGTAGAGACCTACTTGCCCCTTAAAGCAACCCACACCTTCCTAGGACACCCACAACAAAATCCCGGAGCCTAATGGGTCGCCCGAGCTATGCCCTCAACTGAGCCCTGTGGAGAGCCTGACTCTGCACTGACAATTCAGGTCTGCCATTCTCCCAGAACCAAACCCTAATCCTAGGTTGGGTTTTTAGGCTCTGGACCCCAGAGGCCTGATACCCAGTTCCTCCCGTGATTGGGAACATCACATTGTCAGAAGGACTCAGCCTCTGAGCCAGGAACACACCGGTTCATTCCATGCTATCCTATATTGGGTTTTCAGGCTCTGGATCTCTAGGTGTTACACCGAGTTTCTCCCATGAATGGGAACATCAGAATGTCGGAAGGACTCACATCTCAGGCAGGAACAAACCTTTTAATTCCATGCTATCCAATAGCCTCCGAGACACAGAAACCAGCATACTCCCCTGAGGATGTTCCCACCTTCTTTGCCCTTCCAGGCCAAAACTCAGGGCCTGAAGAGGCTCCTGCTTCTGGCCCTCAACTCAGCCCTTGGGTAAGCCCATATCTGTGTTGCCAGATCGGACATGCCTTGTCCCTAGGACATAACCCTAGCCATAAACCGAACCCTAACCCTAACCCTAACCCTAACCCTAAACCCGAAGCCTAGGACGGGTGCTCAGGCTTCCGTCCTCAGAGGCCTGGTTCCCAAACTCCATAGATGGGGGAACAATGAGCTGCAATGCACAATTGCACTTGTTCCTAAAAGGAGAGCATGACTTTTAGAAATGAGCTGAATCCACAGAGCAAGAGAAACCTGCATGCATCCCTTCGGCCATAGCCCCGTTAGGCGCCCACCAGGACCATAAACTAGGAGTCTGACGATCCTGTAGAACCAAGCCCTCAACTCCTCTCTAGGGAGAGGCCACCTCAGCTTGGGCAGATCGGGCAAGCCATGTCCCGTCGGCTAATCCCTAACCTTAGGGTGCTTATTCAGACTTCCATCCCTGTTGGCCTGGCCCGATAGCCCTCCAGTTGGGGACTCCTTCTTCACAACACAGGGCTCTGTGTTCCACCCACGAGGAACCTGTGCCATTTGGCAATGTACAGGACCGTCGTGGCGGGAGAGACCAATTTTTCCCATAAAGCCGCCCAGACCTAACTGGGACCCCAACACCACAATTTTGGAACCTGATGGGACCCCAGATCTAGGCCCTCTACTGAGCCCTGTGGAGAGCCTGACTCTGCCCTGACAAATCAGGTCTGCCATTCTCCCAGAGCCAAACCGTAACCCTAGGTTGTGTGTTCAGGCTCTGGACCCCTAGGCCTCACACATAGTTCGTCCCATGGATGGGAGCATCAGACTGTCAGAAGGACTCACTTCTCAGGCAGGAAGAAACCTTTTAATTCCGTGCTATCCAATAGCCTCCGAGACATAGATACCAACATACTCCTCTGAGTCCAACCCTGCACTCATTGCCTATCCAGGCCAAAACCCAGGGCCTGAGGAGTCGCTGGAGTCGCGCTCTCTACTCAGACCTTGGGTGAGCCCATATCTGTGTTGCCATATCAGACATCCCTTGTCCCTAAGACATTATTATAACCCTAACCCTAAACCTAAACCTATCCCGAAGCCCAGGTCGGGTGCTCAGGCTTCCATCCAAGAGGCCTGATTCCCAAACTCTCCAGATGGGGGAAAACTGAAGTGCACTGTACAATTGCACTTGAACCTAAAAGTAAAGCATGCCCTTTAGAAATGAGCTGAACCCGCCCAGCAGGAGAAACCTGCACGCATCCCTTGGGCCACAGCCATGTTAGGCGCCCAGCAGGACCACGAACCAGGAGTCTGACGATCCTACATACACAAGCCCTCAACTCAGCCCTAGGGAGAGGCCACCTCAGTGCATGAAGATTGGCCCTACCATGCCCCGTCGGCCGAACCCTAACCCTAGTTTTGGGTTATGTTTATTCAGACTTCCGTCCCCGGTGGCCTGCCCCGGTAGCCCTCAAGTTTGGAGACTCCTTCTTCACTATGCAGGGCTCTGGGTGCCACCCATGAGGAAACTGTGTTATTCCGCCCTGTGCAAGAACCAGTTGGGCGCAGAGACCTACTTGCCCCTTAAAGCAACCCACAAATTCCCAGGACACCCACTCAACTTCCCGGATCCTGATGGTCCGCCAGAGCTATGCCCTCAACAGAGCCCTGTGGAGGGCCTGGTTCTGCACTGACAAATAAGGGCTTTCATTCTCCCAGAGCTAAACGATAACCCTAGGTTAGGTGTTTATGCTCTGGACCCTACAGGCCTGATATTCAGTTCCTCCCATGCATGGAAGAATCACACTGTCAGAAGGACTCAGCCTCTCAGCCAGGAACACAGAGTTTAAATCCGTGCTATCCAATAGCATCGGAGACATAGAAACTTGCTCCCCAAGGCCATTTCTGCTCCCTTTGCCCATCCAGGCCAAAAACCCAGGGCCTGAGGAGGCTCCTAGTCCCGCCCTCAACTCAGCCCTTGTGTTGCAAGATCGGACATGCCTTGTCCCTAAGACATAAACCTAACCCTAAGCCTAACCCTAGCTCTAAGCCTAGGTCGGGTGCTCAGGCTTCCATCCAAGAGGACTGGTTCCCAAACTCTCTAGATGGGGGAACCAGGAGCTGCACCTCACAATTGCACTTGATCCCAATAGGAAGCATGCCCTTTAGAAACGAGCTGAACCCGCAGAACAAGAGAAACCTGCATGCATCCCTTGGGCCACAGCTCTGATAATCGTCAACAAGGACCAGGAACCAGGAGTCTGACGATCCTGCAGACACAAGCCCTCAACTCAACCCTAGGGAGGGGCCACCTCAGAGCAGGCAGATCAGGCCTGCCATGCCCCATCGGCCTAACACGATCCCTAGGTGAGGGGTATGCTTATTCAGACTCCTGTCCCCAGTGGCGTGGCCCGGTATCCCCCCAGTTTGGGGACTCCTTCTTCACCACGCAGGGCTCTGGGTGCCACCCAAGAGGAAACTGTGTCATTCCACCCTGTGCAGGACCCTCGTGGCGGCAGAGACCTACTTGCCCCTTAAAGCAACCCACACCTTCCTAGGACACCCACACCACAATCCCGGAGCCTCATGGGTCACCAGAGCTATGCCCTCAACTGAGCCCTGTGGAGATCCTGACTCTGCACTGACAAATCAGGTCTGCCATTCCCCCAGAGCCAAACCCTAACCCTAGGTTGGGTGTTCAGGCTCTGGAACCCAGAGGCCTGATACCCAGTTCCTCCGATGAATGGGAGCATCACATTGTCAGATGGAATCAGCCTCTCAGCCAGGAACACACCGTATGATTCAATGCTATCCAATAGCCTCAGAGACCTAGAAACCAGCATGCGCCCTGAAGACATTCACACCCTCTTTCCCCTTCCAGGCCCAAAACCCAGGGCCTGAAGAGGCTCCTGTGTTCGGCCCTCAACTCGGCGCTTGGGTGATCCCATATCTTTGTTGCAAAATCTGACATGCCTTTTCCCTAAGACATAACCCTAACCCTAACCCTAACCCTTACCCTAAACACGAAGCATAGGTCGGATGCTTAGTCTTCCGTCCTCAGAGGCCTGGTCCCCAAACTCTCCAGATGGGGGAACCCTGAGCTGCAATGCACAATTGCACTTGTTCCTAAAAGGAATGCATGACCTTTAGAAATGAGCTGAATCCACAGAGCAGGAGAAACCTGCATGCATCCCTTAGGCAACAGCCACATTAGGTGCCCACCAGGACCACGCATCAGGAATCTGACAATTCTTCAGACACAAGCCCTCAACTGAGCCCTAGGGAGAGGTCACCACAGGTCGGGCAGATCGGGATTGCCATACCCCATCAGCCTAAACCTAACCATAGGGTGCTTATTCAGACTTCCGTCCCCGGTGGCCTGGTCTGGTTGCCCTCCGTCTGGGGACTCCTTTTTCACAAGCAGGGCTCTGGGTGCCACCCACATGGAAACTGTGCCATTGGGTCTGTGCAGAACCCACATAGCGGGAGAGACCTACATGTCCCGTAAAGCCACCCAGACCTTCCTGGGACCCGCACATCACAATCCTGGAGCCTGATGGACCCCAGATTTGGTCCTCTACTGAGCCCTCTGGAAAGCCTGACTCTGCACTGACAAATCAGGTCTGCCATTCTCCCAGAGCCAGCTGTAACCCTAGGTTCGTTGTTCAGGCTCTCCACCCCAGGCCTGACACCCATTTCCTCCCATTGACGGGAGCATCAGACTTTCGGAAGGACTCACCTCTCATGCAGGAACAAACCTTTTAATTCCGTGCTATCCAATATCCTCCGAGACATAGAAACCAGGATACTCCCCTGAGGCCATTCTTGCCCTCTTTGCATATCCAGGCAAAAAGCCCAGTGCCTGAGAAGCCTCCTGAGCCCCACCCTCAAGTCAGCCCCTGGGTGACCCCATATCTGTGTAGCCAGATCGGACATGCCTTGTCCCTAAGTCATTACCCTAACACTAAGCCTAACCCTAAACCTTACCCAAATCCCAGGTCAGGTTCTCAGGCTTCCATCCAAGAGGCCTGGTTCCCAAACTCTCCAGATGGGGGAACCCTGAGCTGCAGCGCACAATTGCACTTGAACCTAAAATTAAAGCATGCCCTTTATAAATGAGCTGAACCTGCCCAGCAGCTGAAACCTGCACATATCCCTTGGGCCACAGCCATGTTAGGCGCCCACCAGGACCACGAACCAGGAGTCAGACGATCCTACAGACACAAGCCCTCAACTCAGCCCTAGGGAGAGGCTACATAAGCGTGGGCAGATCGGGTCTGCCTTGCCCCGTTGGCCTAACCCTAACCCTAGGTTTCCGTTGTGCTTTGTTAGACTTCCGTCCCTGGTGGCCTGGCCAGGAATCCCTCCTGTTTGTGGACTTCTTCACAATGCAGGGCTCTGGGTGCCCCCCACAAGGAAACTGTGTCATTCCACACTGGGCAGGACCCTCGTGGCGGCAGAGACCTACTTGCCCCTTAAAGCAACCCACACCTTCCTAGGACACCCACACCACAATCCTGGAGCCTGATGGGCCACCAGAGCTATGTCTCAACTGAGCACTGTGGAGAGCCTGACTCTGAACTGACAAATAAGGTCTGCCATTCTCCCAGAGCCAAACCCTAACTATACGTTGGGCATTCAGGCTCTGGAACCGACAGGCCTGATTCAGTTACTCCCATGCATGGGAACATCACACTGTCAGAAGGACTCAGCCTCTCAGCCAGGAAGTTTCCGTTTCAATCCTTGCTATCCAATAGCCTCAGAGACCTAGAAACCAGCATGCTCCCTGAGGACAATCCCACCCTCTTTGCCCTTCCAGGCCAAAAAACCAGGGCCTGAGGAGCCTCCTGCATCCCGCCCTCAACTCAGCCCTTGGGTGAGCCCATATCTGTGTTGCCAGAATGAACATGCCTTGTCCCTAAGACATAACCCTAACCCTAACCCTAACCCTAACCCTAACCCAAACCCAAAACATAGGTCGGGTGCTCAGGCTTCCATCTTCAGAGGCCTGGTTCCCAAATTCTCCAGATGGGGGAACCCTGAGCTACAATGTATAATTGCACTTGATCCTAAAGGAAAGCATGCCATTTAGAAATGAGCTGAATCCGCATACAAGGAGAAACCTGCATGCATATCTTGGGCCACAGCCTCGTTAGGCGACCACCAGAACCACGAACCAGGAGACTGACGATCCTGCAGACACAAGCCCTCAAATCAGCCCTAGGGAGAGGCCACCTCAGTGCGGGCAGAATGTTTCTGCCATGCCCAGTCGGCCTAAGCCTAAGCCTAGGTTTCGGTTATGCTTCTTCAGATTTCCATCCCCGGTGGCCTGGCCCGGTATCCCTCCAGTTTGGGGACTTCTTCAGAAAGCAGGGCTCATGTTGCCTCCCAAGAGGAAACAGTGTCATTCCACCCTGGACAGGACCGTCATGGCCGTAGAGACCTACTTGCCCCTTAAAGCAACCCACACCTTCCTAGGACACCCACACCACAATCCCGGAGCCTAATGGGCCGCCAGAGCTATGCCCTCTACTGAGCACTGTGGAGAGCCTGACTCTGCACTGACAAATCAGGTCTGCTATTCTCCCAGAGCCAAACCCTAACCCTAGGTTGGTTGTTCAGTCTCTGGAGATCAGAGGCCTGATACTCAGTTCCTCCCATGAATGGGATCATCACATTGTCAGAAGGACTCAGCCTCTCAGCCAGGAACACACCATTTCATGCCCAGGATCCAATAGCCTCAGAGACCTAGAAACGAGCATGCTCCGTGAGGACATTCCCGTCCTCTTTGCCCTTCAAGGCATAAAAACCAGGGCCTGAGGAGCCTACTGCGTCCCGCCCTCAACTCAGCCCTTGGGTAGTCCCATATCTGTGTTGCCAGATTGGACATGCCTTGTCCCTAAGACATAACACTAACCCTAACCCTAACCCTAAACAGAAGCCTAGGTTGAATGCTCAGGCTTCCATCTTCAGAGGCCTGGTTCCCAAACTCTCCGGATGGGGGATCCCTGAGGTGCAATGCAAAATTGCACTTGATCCTAAAAGGAAAGAACGCCCTATAGAAATAAGCTGAATTCACAGAGCAGGAAACCCTGCATGCATCCCTTGGGCCACAGCCACGTTAGGCGCCTACCACGACATCGAACCAGGAGTCTGAGGATCCTGCAGACACAAGAACTCAACTCAGCTTTAGGGAGAGGCCACCTCAGTGTGGGCAGATCTGGACTGCCTTGCCCCATTGACCTAACCCTAACCCTAGGGTGCTTCTTCAGACTTCTGTCCCCGGTGGCCTGGCACAGTATCCATCCAGTTTGGGGACTCCTTTTTCACAAAGCAGGGCTCTGGGTGCCACCCATGAGGAATCTGTGCCATTGGGCCGTGTGCAGGACCCACCTAGCGGGAGAGACCTACATGTCCTGTATAGCCACCCAGACCTTCCTGGGACCCCCACACCACAATCCTGGAGCCTGATGGGCCCCCAGATTTGGCCATCTATGGAGCCCTGTGGAAAGCCTGACTCTGCACTGACAAATCAGTTCTGCCATTCTCCCAGAGCCAAACCGTAACCCTAGGTTCCTTGTTCAGGCTCTCGTCCCCAGACCTGACACACATTTCCTCCCATGGACGGGAGCATCAGAGTGTCTGAAGGACTCACCTCTCATGCAGGAACAAACCTTTTAATTCCGTGCTATCCAATATCCTCCGAGACATAGAAACCAGCATACTCCCCTGAGGCCCTTCCCGCCACCTTTGCCTATCCAGGCCAAAAACCAGGGCCTGAGGAGCCACCTGAGCCCCGCCCTCATCTCAGCCCGTGTGTGACCCCATATCTGTGTAGCCAGATCGGACATGCCTTGTCCCTAAGTCATTGCCCTAACCCTAAGCCTAACCCTAACACTTATCCGAAGCCCAGGTTGGGTACTCAGGCTTCCATCCAAGAGGCCTGGTTCCCAAACTCTCCAGATGGGGGAACCCTGAGCTGCAGTGCACAATTGCACTTGAACCTCAAAGGAAAGCATGCCCTTTAGAAATGACTGAACCTGCCCAGCAGGTGAAACCTGCACGTATCCCTTGAGCCACTGCCATGTTAGGAGCCCACCAGGACCACGAACCAGGAGTCGGACGATCCTACAGACACAAGCCCTCAACTCAGCCCTAGGGAGAGGCCAAGTAAGCATGGGAAGATCGGGTCTGCCATGCCCTGTTGGACTAACCCTAATCCTAGTTTTCAGTTATGCTTCTTTAGACTTTCGTCCCCGGTGGCCTGGTCAGGTATCCCTCAAGTTTGGGGACTTCTTCACAATTCAGGGCTCTGGGTGTCCCCCACAAGGAAACTGTGTCATTTCGTACTGGGCAGGACCCTCGTGGTGGCAGAGACCTACTTGCCCCTTAAAGCAACCCAAACCTTACTAGGACACCCACACCACAATCCCGGAGCCTGATGGGCGGCCAGAGCTATGCCCTTAACTGAGCCCTGTGGAGGGCATGGCTCTGCACTGACAAATAAGGGCTGCCATTCTCCTAGAGCTAAAACCTAACCCTAGGTTGGGTGTTTATGCTCTGGACCCGACAGGCCTGATATTCAGTACCTAACCATGCATGGGAGCATCACATTGTCAGAAAGACGCAGCCTCTCAGCAAGGAACACACCGTTTCCTGCCGAGCAATCCAATAGCCTCAGAGACCTAGAAAGCAGCATGCTCCCTGAGGACAATCCCACCATCTTTGCCCTTGCAGGCAAAAAAACCAGGACCTGAGGAGCCTCCTGCTTCCCGACCTCAACTCAGACCTTGGTTGAGCCCATATGTGTGTTGCCAGATCGGACATGCCTTGGCCCTAAGACATAACACTAACGCTAACCCTAACCCTAACCCTAAACCTGAAACCTAGGTCGGGTGCTCAGGTATCCGTCCTCAGACCCCTGGTCCCCAAATTCTCCAGGTGGGGGAACCCTGAGCTGCAATGCACAATTGCACTTGTTCCTAAAAGGAATGCATGAACTTTAGAAATGAGCTGAATCCACAGAGGTGGAGAAACCTGTATGCATCCATTGGGGCAAGCCATGTTAGGCGCCAACAAGGACCACGAACCAGGGGTCTGACGATCCTGCAGACACAAGCCCTCAACTCAACCCTAGGGAGAGGCCACCTCAGCACAGGCAGATCAGGACTGCCATGCCCCTTCAGCCTAACACTATCCCTAGGTTAGGGTTATGCTTATTCAGAATCTTGTCGCCGGTGGCCTGGCCCGGTATCCCTTTGGTTTGCGGACTCCTTCTTCACAACACTGGGCTCTGGGGGCTACCCAAGAGGAAACTGGGTCATTCCGCCCAGTGCAGGACCCTCGTCAGGTCAGAGACCTCCTTGCCATGAAAGCAACCCACACTTTCCTAGGACACCCACACCACAATCCCAGAGCCCCATGGGCCGCCAGAGCTATGCCCTCAACTGAGACCTGTGGAGATCCTGACTCTGCACTGACAAATCATGTGTGCCATTCCCCCCAGAGCCAAACACTAACCCTAGGTTTAGTGTTCAGGCTCTGGAACCCAGAAGCCTGATACAAAGTTCCTCCGTTGAACGGGAGCATCACATTATCAGATGGACTCAGCCTCTCCACCAAGAACACACCATATCATTCTGTGCTATTCAATACCCTCAGAGACCTAGAAATGAGCATGCACCCTAGGATATTCATGCCCACTATGCCCTTCCAGGCCCAAAATCCAGGACCTGAAGAGGCTCCTGCATCCGGCCCTCAACTCAGCCCTTGGGTGAGCCCATATCTGTGTTGCCAGAATGGTCATGTTTTCTCCCTAAGAGATAACCCTAACCCTGAACCTAATCCTTAAACCCGAAGCAAAGGTCGGGTGCTTCTGTCCTCAGAGGCCTAATCCCCAAACTCTCCACGTGGGGGAACCCTGAGCTGCAATGCACAATTACACTTGTTCCTAAAAGGAATGCATAAACTTTAGAAATGAACTGAATCCACAGAGGAGGAGAAACCGGTATGCATCCCTTGGGCCACAGCCACGTTAGCGGACCAACAGGACCAGGAATTAGGAGTCTGACGATCCTGCGTACACAAGCCCTCATCTCAGCCCTAGGGAGAGGCCACCTGGCTCGAACAGATCGGGCTTGCCATGCCCCGTCGGCCTAACCCTAACCCAAGTTTGGGTTATGCATCTTCAGACGTCCATCCCCCGTGGCCTGGCAGGTAGCCCTCCAGTTGGAAGACTCCTTCTTCACAATGCAGGGCTCTGGGTGCCACCCACGAGGAAACTGTGTCATTCCGCCCTGTGCAGGACCCTCGGGGTGGCAGAGGCGTACTTGCCCCTTAAAGAAACCCACACCTAATTAGGACACCCACACCACACTCCTGGAGCCGGATGGGTCCCCAGATCGAGGCCCTCCACTGAGCCCTGTGGAGAGCCTGACTCTGCCCTGGCAAA
>NW_019154520.1:8267-19253 GCF_002288905.1 Enhydra lutris kenyoni | reverse complement strand
AAAGTTATCCATATTGGTAAGGAATAAGTAACACTGTCACTGTTAGCACATGGCATCATACCATATGGCATCATACCATATATATGGTACATGGTACCATATACATGGTACCATATGGTACATCCTTAAAGGCTCCACCAAAAAGCTACTAGAAATGACAAATGAATTCAATAATTTGCAGGATACAAAATTAACATATAGAAATCTCTGCTTTTCTATATACTAACAACAAAGTAACACAAAGAGAAATTAAGAAAATAGTCCCATTTACAATTACACCAAAAAGAATAAAATGTCTAGGAATAAATTTAACAAGGAGATGAAAGACCTATGCTCTGAAAAGTATAAGACATTGATGAAAGAAATTGGAAACAATTCAAACAAATGGAAAGACATATCATGCTCACGGATTGCAAGAAATGGATTGGAAAAATATTGCTAAAATGTCCATACTAGCCAAAGCAACCTACAAATTCTATGAAACTGTTATCAAAACACCAACAGGACTCTTCATAGAACTAGAAGAATTTTAATATTTGTATGGAACTACAAGAGACCTGAAACAGGAAAAGCAATCTTGGGAAAGAAGAACACAACTGGCAGTATCACAATCCCAGGTTCCAAGATACACTACAAAGCTCTAGTAAAACAGTCTGATACTGTCATAAAAATAGACACACAGATCAATGGAACAGGATAGGAAGCCTAGGAATAAAGCCACACTTATATGACTAATTTATCTACAACAAAGGAAGGAAGAATATACAATGAGGGAAAAGACAGTCTTTCCAATAATTGAGGTTGGGAAAATTGTACAGCTACCTGCAAAAAAAATGCACTTGGACCACTTTCTTACACCATACATAAAAATAAACTCAAAATGGATTAAGGACCTAAAAGTGAGAGCTAAAATCTTAAAATTCCTAAAAGGAAACATAGGGAGTAATATCTTGGACATTGTCATTAGCAACATATTTCCTTCCTCAGGCAAGGGAAACAAAAGCAAAAATTAACTATTGGGACTACACCAAAATAAAAAGCTTTTGCACAGTGAAAGAAACCATTAACGGGCTGCCTGGGTGGCTCAGTGGGTTAAGCCTCTGCCCTCAGTTCAGGTCATGATCTCACGGTCCTAGGATCAAGTCCCACATCAGGCTCTCTGCTAGGCAGGAAGCCTGCTTCCTCCTCTCTCTCTCTCTACTTGTGATCTCTCTCTCTGTCAAATAAATAAAATCTTTAAAAAAAAAAATAAACCATTAACAAAACAAAAAGGTAATTTACTGAATGGAAAAGGTAGTTTCAAATTATATACCCAATAAAGGGTTAATATCCAAAACACACAAAGAATTTATACAACACTAAAAAAAAAAAATCGATTAAAAAATGGGCAGGGGACAAGATTAGACAATTTTCCAAAGAAAATATACAGATGACACACACACACATGCAAAGATGCTCCAGGTTACAAATCATCAGGGAAATGCAAATCAAGACCATAGTAAGATATTTGTCAGAACGGCTAGAATCAAAAAGATAAGTAACAAGTGTTGGCAAGGATGTGGAGAAAAAGGAACCCTTATGCCGTGTTGGTGAGAATGTGGATTGGTGCAACAACTGTGAAAAACAGTATGGAGGTCCCTCAAAAAAATCAAAAGTGAAAATAGTGTACAAATAATTCCACTTCCTAGCACTTAACCCAAAAAAACACTAATCTGAAAAGATACATGCACCCCTGTGTTTGTTGCACCATTATTTACAATGACCAAAATAACTTAATGTCCATTGATAGATGAATGGATAAATAAGATATGGCATATATACACAGTGGTATATCACCCAGCCTTAAAAAAGAGTAAGACCTGTCATTTTCTACAACATGGATAGACCTGGAGGGTATTATACTAAGTGAAATTTTCAGACAGAGAAAGACAAAAACAATATGATTGCGCTTAAATGGACACTCTTTAAAAAAAAAAAAAAGAATGAACAAAGAAACAAAAAGAAGTAGAAACAGATGTATAAATACAGAGAATAAACTGGTGTTGCCAGAGGATAGGGGGTTAGGGGATGGGCAAAATGGGTGAGGGGAAGTGGGAGGTACAGGCTTTCGGTTATGGAATAAATAAGTGATGGGGATCAAAGGCACAGCACAGAGAATATAGTTATGTACAGTAATAGCGTTGTATGGGGATAGATGGTAGCCCCACTTATGGTGAGCCTTGCATAACATACGGATTTGTCAAGTCACTACTATACACCCAAAATTAATGTAACATTGTGTGTGTAACACACACATAATATATAAAGTTATTTTTATATTATGGATACAGTCCTTTATCAGATGCAGGTTTTGCAAATCACAGTTTGTGCCCTGTCTTTTCATTTTCTTAATAGTAAATTTGGAAAAGCAGAAGTTTTAATTTTGATGAAATCAAATGTATTCATTTTTTATTTTCCCAATTTCCATATCTTACCCAAGAAATCTTTGTTTAGATTCACAAAAAATGTGTTTGGTGTTGCCTTCTAGTAGTGTTTTTGCTATCACTCTTAGTCTAATGATCCACTTTTAGTTGTTTCGTAC
The DNA here is from genome assembly GCF_002288905.1 of Enhydra lutris kenyoni. NCBI lineage: Eukaryota > Metazoa > Chordata > Mammalia > Carnivora > Mustelidae > Enhydra > Enhydra lutris. The sequence goes on along the minus strand of NW_019154520.1, from coordinate 16,672 downwards.
AGTATGAAGGAAGCTTTGTGGTTTGTTTCATTGCATGTAGATTTCAAAATGTTCCAGCACCATTTATCGAAAAGATTAGCCTTTCCCTATGGATTCACCTTATTACCTTTTCAGAACAATCAATAGATTTGGATTTATTTCTGAACTCCATTATCCTGAAGTGGTCTAGATGCTTGTACCACACCACATGTTAGTACATCATATCAACATGGGTACTGTACATCTTTAAATTCTTGATTTACATAGTAAATCATCCAATTTCTTTTTTTTTTTTCAAAAAAAAGAGTTTTTTGGAAATTAACCCAAGTTTTTTTCATTTCTATATATATTTTAGAAAATCTTACTAATTTCCTCAAAAAAATCTGCTGGAATTTGAGTTGAGATTGCATTAGATTTGTATATCAATTCAGGGATGATTGACATATTTTTTTTAAGTGACAGAAAGTGAGAGAGACAGCCACAGAGAGAGCACAAGTAGGGGGAGCAGAAGAAGGAAAGGAAGAAGTAGGCTCTCCACTGAGCAGGGAGCCCTATGTGGGGCTGGATCCCAGGACCCTGAGATCATGACCAGAGCTGAAGGCAGATGCCTAATGACTGAGCCACCCAGGAACGCCCTTTTTTAAGATTTTATTTATTTATTTATCAGAAAGAGAGAGAGAGAGAGCACAAGTAGACAGAGTGGCAGGCAGAGGGAGAAGCAGGCTCTCTGCTGAGCAGAGAGCCCAATGTGAGGCTCGATCCCATGACCCTAGGATCATGACCTGAGCTGAAGGCAGACACTTAGCTGACTGAGCCATCCAGGAGTCCCCAGGGATCAGTGACATCTTAACATTAACTCTTCTGAGCCAGAAATATAACATATCTCTCCATTTAAGTCTTCTTTAATTTTTTCAGTAATGTTCTGAAGTTTGTGTGCAATTCTTACATGTATTTTGTTTAATGTGTCCCTAAGTATTTTATGGTTTTTACTATTATAATTTATATTATTTTTCAACTTCTAACAGTTTTTGTTAATATGCAGAAACACAATTGATTTTTCTATACTGACTTTATATCCTGAGACCTTAATAAAAGTCAATTATTTCTAGGAGCATTTCTTTTTTTGTAAATTCCATGGAATATCTAGACAATCTCATCAACTGATAATCAAAATAATTTCACTTCTCTTTTCCAATATACATGTCTTTTATTTCTTTTGCCAACCTTATTATAGGATTCAGTTGCAATAAGATATTGAATAAGAGTAGTGGCAGAGAACATCTTTGCCTCATTCCTGACCCTTGCAGACAAGCATTGGTCTTTCACCATTAAATATATTAGCTGTTCTTCATCAGGCTGAGAAAGGTTTCTTTCACACCTAGTTTCCTGAAACATTTTTTTTTCCCATGAGTGATTGTTGAAGATTGTCAGATGTTCTTTCTATGCCTGTTGAGGCTATCAAATTCTTTTTCTTTTTTTTTAAGTCAGTTAATATGGTGAAAAATCAGCTTAATATTTTTTAATGTTAATCTAAACTTACATTCCTGGGATATACTCCATTTGGTCATTATGTTAGTCTCCTGGAGCTTCCCTAACAGAATACCACAGACTGAGGGACTTAAACAATAGAAACTTCCCATCTCACCTTTTGGAGCCTGAAAGTCCAAGATTGAGGCACTAGCAGGATTGGTTTCTGGTGAGACCTTTCTTCCTGCCTTGCAGACATTCATGTTTTTGCGGAGTTTTCACATGGCCTTTCATCTGTGCATATGCAAAGAGAAAGATCTCTGGCATCTCTCCCTCTTCTTTTTTTTTTAAAGATTTTATTTATTTATTTGACAGAGAGAGAGATCACAAGTAGGCAGAGAGGCAAGCAGAGAGAGAGAGGGGAGGAAGCAGGCTCCCTGCCGAGCAGATAGCCCAATGTGGGACTTGATCCCAGGACCCTGAGATCATGACCTGAGCTGAAGGCAGAGGCTCAACCCACTGAGCCACCCAGGCGCCCCTCTCCCTCTTCTTATAAGGACTTCAGTCCTATGGGATAAAGGCCACAGCTTTATGACTTCACGGACACTTGGTTATCTCTTTAAAGGCCCTATCTCCAACTGCAGTTACATTGGGGGTTAAGCCTTCAAAATATGAATTTTGGAGGGGACACAATTCAGTCCATAATACTCATGATGTATTATTATTATTATTATTATTATTATCATATATTGCTGGATTTAATTTGCTAAAATTGTGTTAAGAAGTTTTACATCTAGGGACGCCTGGGTGGCTCAGTTGGTTAAGCAGCAGCCTTCGGCTCAGGTCATGATCTCAGCATCTGGGATCGAGTCCCACATCGGGCTCCTTGCTTGGCAGGGAGCCTGCTTCTCCTTCTGCCTCTGCCTGCCACTCTGCTTGTGCTCACTCTCACTCCTCTCTCTCTCTGACAAATAAATAAATAAAATCTTGAAAAAAAAAAGAATTTTTACATCTAAAAAAAAGAATTTTTACATCTATATTCACTAGTAATATTGGTATGTAGCTTTCTTTTGTGGTCATGCCTTTGACTTTGGTATCGAGGGGATGGTAGGCTTCCTATGGTATTTACCCCAAAGAGACAGATGTAGTGAAAAGAAAGGGCATGTCACCCCAATGTTCGTGGCAGCAATGTCCACAATAGCCAAACTGTGGAAGGAGCGGAGATGATCTTCAACAGATGAATGGACAAAGAAAATGTGGTATATATACATAAAGGAATATTATTCAGTTATCAGAAAGGATGAATACCCACCATTTGCATCGACATGGATGGAACCGGAGGGGATTATGCTAAGTGAAATAAGTCAAGGAGAAAAAGACAATTATCATACGGTTTCACTCCTTTGTGGAACATAAGCAATAGCAAGGAGTACCATAGGGGAAAGGAGGGTAATCTGAAAGGGGAGAAAACAGAGAGGGAGATGAACCATGAGAGACTATGGACCCCAGAAACAATCTGGGGGCATCAGAGGGGAGGAGGTGGGGAAAGGGGTAATAGGGTGATGGGTATTGAGGAGGGCACTTGCTGTGAGGAGCACTGGCTATTATACTTAACTAATGAATCATTGAACACTACATCAAAAACTAATTATGTACTATACAGTAGCTAACTGAATAGTTAAAAAAAAGTGATGGTAGCCTCATAGAATTAATTGTTAAGTGTTGTCTTTCTCTTCTAGTTTTCAGAAGGGTTTTTGTAAAACTGATGCTCTTTTTCCTAAAATGTTAAGTAGAATCACCAATGAATACATCTGGGACTGGAGTTTCTTTTGGGGAAGGTTTTAAATTATGAATTTAATTTCTTTAGTAGATAGTGGCTATTCAGGTTATCTACCTTTTTCTTTATATAACAGCCTTATTGAGCTGTAATTCACATACCATATTATTCACCCATTTAAAGTGTACAATTTAATGCAATTTTTAGATTCAAAAAGTTGCAGAACTATCATCACAGTAAATCTTAGAACATTTCCATCACCTCAAATCCCATACACTTTATCTATCACCACCCCCTCCACCTGCCCTAAAGCAATCACTAATCTATATTCTCTCTCTCTAAAATTGCCTATTTTGGAAATTTCCTATAAATGGAATCATACAATATGCGGTATTTTATAACTGGTTTCTTTCACTTAGCATAACGTCTTCAACATTCACCTTTATTATAACATGTACCATGTATCAGTACTTCATTTCTTTTTTATAGCTGAGTAATAGTCATTGTATGGGTAAACCACATTTTGTTTATTATTCATCAGTTGATAAACATTTGGGTTGTTCCTACATTTCAGTTATTATGAACACTGTTACACATGCATGTATACAAATTTTCATTTCTCTCCCATAGACTCCTAGGGATGTAATTGCTAAATCACATGGTCTATCTATTTATTGAGTGAGCTTTGGTAGGAATTTATTAATTCATTTGTCAAGTTTATTGGCCTGAAGTTGCTCATAATATTTCCTTATTATTTTTTAAATATCTCAAGTAGTAATACTCCCTTGTTATTCCCAAAGTTAGCAATTTTTGCCCTCTCTTTCTTGACCCATCTGGATAAATGGTACTTTTGTTGATTTATTTCAAATAACCAGCTTTTAATTTCATTAATTCTCCTTATTTTTGTCCATTTTCTATTTCTTTGATTTCTACTACTGTATTATTAGTCTCCTTCCCATTTCTCACTTTGTGTTTAATCCACTCCTTTTTCAAGTTCTTTTTTTTTCTTTTTCAAGTTCTTAAGATAACAGTTCAAAATATTTCATTTTGTGATTTTTTCTTTAATCCTTGTTATTAAAAGTCATGTTAATTTTCAAGTATTTGGAGATTTTCCTTATATCTTCTTATTGATTTCCAATTTAAATTCCAAAGGACATGATTTCAATTCTTTTCTTTTCTTTTTTTTTTTTTTTTTGGCCGGGGTTTTTTGCTTTCTTTTTTTTTTTAAAGATTTTATTTATTTATTTGACAGACAGAGATCACAAGTAGACAGAGAGGCAGGCAGAGAGAGAGGAAGGGAAGCAGGCTCCCTGCTGAGCAGAGAGCCCGATGTGGGACTCGATCCCAGGACCCTGAGATCATGACCTGAGCCGAAGGCAGCGGCTTAACCCACTGAGCCACCCAGGCGCCCTCAATTCTTTTCTATTTAGGAATTTTTATGGCCCATAATATGGTTTGTCTTGTTGAGTATGCCATATATCCTGAAAAGAATTATATTCTACTGTTGTTGGATGGAATGTTCTATAAATACTAACTAGGTCAATTATACTGAGAGGAAATGTTAAAATCTCTAACTATAATTGTGAATTTGTCCATTACTTCTTTTAATTTCTTCTGCTTTTGTCTCATATATTAAAGTGTGGTTGTTAGGTATATATATTCAGGATTGTTATACCATCTTAGTATATGTGCTGCCGAAGCGAGCACAAGATTGTTACCTTAACAAATTGACCCTTTTATTATTAAATGTCCTTAAATCTTGGTTAATATTTCTTGGATTGATATCAATTTATGTTGCTATTAATGATATTAATCATTGGGTTAATTATTGCATAGGAATTTTTTTCTAGTATTTTCTATTTAACCTATTTGGCTATTTTATTTAAATTTGATTTTTTGGAAAATTCACCACTGGGTAATATTAGCTGAGCAAAAACAGTAGCCCAGGGAAGCATTGCTCCCAGAGAAATATAAGAAACCACCACCAGCTAGACTGAGGAGCAGCAGAGTCAGGATATCCCAAAGTCAAGTAAATGAGCCCTTCAAGAAGAGAGCATTCAGTCCATCAACAGATGAATGGATAAAGAAGATATGGTATATATATACAATGGAATACTATGCAGCCATCAAAAGAAATGAAATCTTGCCATTTGCAACGACATGGATGGAACTAGAGGGTATCATGCTTAGCGAAATAAGTCAATCGGAGAAAGACAACTATCATATGATCTCCCTGATATGAGGAAGTGGAGATGCAACATGGGGGGCTAAGGGGGTAGGAGAAGAATAAATGAAACAAGATGGGATTGGGAGGGAGACAAACCATAAGTGACTCTTAATCTCACAAAACAAACTGAGGGTTGCTGGGGGGAGGGGGGTTGGGAGAGGGGGGTGGGGTTATGGACATTGGGGAGGGTATGTGCTATGGTGAGTGCTGTAAAGTGTGTAAACCTGGCGATTCATAGACCTGTACCCCTGGGGATAAAAATATATGTTTATAAAAAAAATTAAAAATTAAAAAAAAAGAGAGCATTCAGTCTGAATACCACATAGTATAAACACTGGAAGTAGTCTACCATCCATTTGAAAGCTGTAATGACTTTCATCAGACTAATTTCAGGACAAGGGTGAGGGCAGAAGACAAACTGTACAAAGAACAATTGAGAGAAGGGAAGGCAGGAGTGATGACTGTTTTTAAATTGCAGTGGCAAGGAGAACAACATGGAATACACAGAAGGAACAATGACTTAGGAAAAAAATTAAAGTTTTTGTTTTATTTATTTCAGGATGGGAGATAATCTAGTGCTTATGGACTGAGGGGAAATTATTTGAAAGAAAGTGGCTCAAGAGTGACTGCTAGGGATGGAGGATAAAAGTGGTCTCCCATGCTATTAGAGAAGGGGACAGGAGTGTTTTTGTGTGTGTGTGTGTGTGAGAGAGAGAGAGAGAGAGAGAGAGGAGATATATATTGGAAAAGGAGAACAGGATCTCAAGAGGGAGGAGACTGGGTTGGATCATAGGTTGGAGGTGGACCTAGGGCAGCAGAACTTGCTTTGGACAAAAAGGACAGCACTTTCTTAGCACAATCCCCACCATGATGGATAAGAAAAGATGAAGAAAGTTGACTAAAATGAAAATAGGACAGAGTTCTTGCTTAATAGTTGTTTCAGAGAGAAAAACTGAGCCCAAGAGAAAAGAAAGGCAGTTGGCAAAGGATTTAAAGAGAGTGGTGAATGATTGGAAAGGAGTGAGAAAAGAGCTGGTGGTATATTTATTTTAAAAGACCATTCCTCACATCCATGTTTGGTATAGATGCCTTCATTTATGGTTCTAGGAGCTCTTTTAGCATACATTTGCCCAAAATGCTTCACGTCACATTCTAACTATTCATTTGCTTGTCCCACACACAACTATAAGCTTTACTGGGCAGAGACTGTTTTATACTGCCTAGAACATAACAAATATCCAACAGAACTTCTACTTAGCACTAAAAAAGGATGAAATCTTCCCATTTACAACCACATGGATAGACCTAGAGAAATAAGTCAGTCAGAGAAAGACAAATACCAAATGATTTCACTCATACGGAATTTAAGAAACAGAGCAAATGAGCAAGGGGGAAGACAGACAGTGAGAGAAAGAAATAAAAAAAAAACAGACTTAACTATAGGGAACTGGGAAATGATGGTTTCCAGAGGGGAGAAGGGGACGGGTGAAACAGGTGATGGACTTAAGGAGTACACTTCTCGTGGTGAGCACTGGGTCATGTATAGAATTGTTGAATCACTATACTGTACACCTGACATTAATGACACTGTAGATTAACTAGAATTAAAATTAAAACTCAAAAAATAATAAAATACTAATGCTACTAATAAAAAATACTCAACAGAGGGAGAGAGGAGCAAGATGGAAGAAGAGTAGAAGACCTAAATATCATCAGGTCCGAGGAGTTCAGCTAGTTAGTTATCAAACCATTCTGAACACCAACAAACTCCACAGGAGATAGAAGCGAAGAAGAGCAGCAATTCTAGGAACAGAAAATTGACCACTTTCTGGAAGGTAGGATGTGTGGAGAAATGAATCCAAAGCCATAGGACGATAAACTGCGGGGGGAAGGGCCAGCCCCTGGCAAGTGAGAGAGCCATGGAACACAAAATCAGAACTTTTAGAAATCTGCTCCCCTGAGGGACATTGTCCCAGAGGCTAAGCAGGAGTAGAGTCCTCGCAGGAACAGTGTAGTCTCAGGACTCATTGAGTCGCAAAAAGACCAGGGGTGTCTGAGTGCAGCAGAGCACCCAGGTATCAGAGCAGAGAAGCTGGCTGCAGATACAGAGCCAAGCAGTGGGCTCCCAGCTCGGGATTACCTTAAACCATGATCTGAGGCACAGTCAGGCCACTGCTGTTTGAGCATGACCCCACAAGGGGCAGATCTGGGGAGACCCCCTCCTTCATCCTCTAGGAGGAGCAGCAGGGGAGCATGCAGCAGGGATCTGTTGGGTTTGGAGACTCCGAATGGGGCCATGAGCCAGAGATAAAAATGCTCATTCACAGGCCAGGCGAGCACAGAGCGCAGCCAGATACCAGGGAGATGGGAAGGATTGACTGCTTTTTTCTGACAGCGCACTAAGGCATCGGGTCCTGAGCTCTCAGCTCCTACAGGCCAAAGACTGGGAGGTGGCCATCTTCATTCCAGTCCTCCAAAGCTATACAGAAAGCATTGAGGGAACAATAGCTTCTGAGAGTGAAATGGAGCAGATTACTTAGCCTGGCCCCTGGCAAGGGCCAGCAAAGATATTTGAGAATCACTACAACAGGCCTCACCCCCAGAAGATCGGCAAGAACATCCACCCAAGACCAAGTTCTCTGATCAGTGAGAACTGTGGAACTCCAGAGCTAGAAGAAAGCAACACATAGGAATTCATGGGTTTTTTCCCATGATTCTTTACAACTTTTCATCTTTACAGTCATATTTCATCCCTTCATCATATTTACCCTTATTTTTATATATATATAAGTTTTTCTTTCTTTAAAATTTTGGGAGGTAATTTCCTCTAACAGACCAAAATACACCCCAAATCAAGTGTGTGGCTCTGTTCTATTCACAGTCTAGCATGCATATATATATATGTGTGTGTGTGTGTGTGTGTGTGTGTGTGTGTGTGTGTGTGTGTGTTAGACA
>NW_019154520.1:0-7946 GCF_002288905.1 Enhydra lutris kenyoni | reverse complement strand
AACAAGAGGCAGTACCAATGGCTAGGAACCTAATCAACATGGACATTAGTAATACATCAGAACTAGAGTTCAGAATAATGATTTTCAAGGTGCTAACTGGGCTTGAAAAAAAGCATGGAAGATCCTAAAGAATCCCTTTCTGGAGAAATAAAAGAACTAAAACCAAACAAGTTGACATCGAAAAAGCTATTAATGAGGTACAATAAAAAATGGAGGCTCTTACTGCTAGGATAAATGAGGCAGAAGAGAGAACTAGTGATATAGAAGACCAAATGATGGACAATAAAGAAGCTGAGAAAAAAAGAGACAAACAACTACTGGACCATGAGGGGAGAATTTGAGAGATAAGTGATACCATAAGATGAAACAATATTAGAATAATTGGGATCCCAGAAGAAGAAGAAAGAGAGGTGCAGAAGGTATATTGGAACAAATTATAGCAGAGAATTTCCCTAATCTGGCAAAGGGAATAAGCCTTTATTCCTCCTCCTCCAGGAGGCACAGAGAAACCCCCTCAAAATCAGTAAAAATAGGTCCACACCCATCATCTAATAGTAAAACGTGCAAGTCTCAGTGACAAAGAGAAAATCCTGAAAGCAGCTCAGGATAAGAAGTCTGTAACATAAAATGGTAGAAATATCAGATTGGCAGCAGACCTATCCACAGAGACCTCACAGGTCAGAAATGACTGGCTTGATATATTCAGAGCACTAAACGAGAAAAATATGCAGCCAAGAATGCTATATCCAGCTAGACTACCACTGAAAATAGAAGGAGAGAAAAAAGCTTCCAGGACAAACAAAAACTCAAAGAATTTGTAAACAACAAACCAGCCCCATAGGAAATATTGAAAGAGGTCCTCTAAGCAAAGAGGGAGCCTAAAAGTAACAGAGCAGGAAAGTAACAGTAAGGAAAGTAACAGAAAGGAACAGAAACAATATACAGTAACAGTCAACTTACAGGCAATAAAATGGCACAAAATTCATATCTTTCAATAATTACCCTGAATGTAAATGGGCTTAATGCCCCAATCAAAAGACATAGGGTATCAGAATGGATTAAAAAAACAAGACCCATCAATATGCTGTCTGCAAGAAACTCGTTTGAGACCCAAAGACACCTCCAGATTTAAAGTGAGGGGATGGAAAACAATTTACCAGCTAATGGACATCAAAAGAAATGGGTGACAATCCTCATATCAGATAAATTAGATTTTAAGCCAAAGACTATAATAAGAGATGAGGAAAGACACTATATCATACTTAAAGGGTCTGTCCAACAAGATCTAACAATTTTAAGTATCTACGCTCCTAACATGGGAGCAGCCAATTATATAAACCAGTTAATAACAAAATCAAAGAAACACATCAACAATAATACAATAATAGTAGGGGACCTTAACACCTCCCCTCACTGAAATGGACATATTATCTAAACAAAAGATCAGCAAGGAAATAAAGGCTTTAAATGACACACAGGACCAGATGGACATCACATATATATTTAAAACATTCCATCCCAAAGCAACAGAATACACATTCTTCTCTAGTGCACATGGAACATTCTCCAGAATAGATCACATCCTGGGTCACAAATCAGGTCTCAACCAGAACCAAAAGATTGGGATCATTCCCTGTATATTTTTGGACCACAATGCTTTGAAACTAGAACTCAACCACAAGAGGAAAGTTGGAAAGAACTCAAATACATGGAGGCTAAGGAGCATCCTACTAAAAAATGAATGGGTCAACCAGGAAATTAAGAATTAAAAAAAATTCATGGAAAAAAATGAAAATGAAAACACAACTGTTCAAAATCCTTGGGGCACAGCAAAGGCAGTCCTGAGAAGAAAATATATAGCAACATAAGCCTTTCTCAAGAAATAAGAGAGGTCTTAAATACACAACCTAATCCTACACCTAAAGGACCTGGAGAAAGAACAGCAAAGAAAGGCCAAACCTCTCTAATAAAGATCAGAGCAGAAATCAATGAACTAGAAACCAAAAGAACAGTAGAACAAATCAACGAAGCTAGGAGCTGGTTCTTTGAAAGAATTAATAAGATTTATAAACCCCAGGCAAGACTTATCAAAGAGAAAAGAAAAAGGACCCAAATTAACAAAATCATGAATGAAAGAGGAGAGATCACAACCAACACCAAATAAATACAAACAATTATAAGAATATATTACAAGCAACTATATACCAGCAAAATTGACAATCTGGAAGAAATGGATGCATTTCTTGAGATATATATACTACCAGAACTGAACCAGGAAGAAATAGAAAACCTGAACAGACCCATAACCGGTAAGGAGATTGAAGCAGTCATCAAATATCTCCCAAAAAACAAAAGCCCAAGGCCAGACAGCTTCCCAGGGGAATTCTACCAAACATTTAAAGAAAAATTAATACCTATTCTCCTGAAACTGTTCCAAAAAAATAGAAATGGAAGGAAAACTTCCAAACTCATTTTATGAGGCCAGCATTACCTTAAACCCAAAATCAGACAAAGACCCCATCAAAAAGGAGAAATGCAGACCAATATACTTAATTAACATGGCTGCAAAAATTCTCACCAAAATACCAGCCAATAGGATCCAACAGTACATTCTAAAGATCATTCGCCACGACCAAGTGGGATTTATTCCTGGGCTTCAAGATGGGTTCAACATCCACAAATTAATCAATGTGATACAATACATTAATAAAAGAAAAAACAAGAGGGCACCTGGGTGGCTCAGTGCTTTAAGTCTCTGCCTTCAGCTCAGGTCATGGTCTCAGGGTCCTGGGATCGAGCCCCACATCGGGCTCTCCGCTCGGTGGGGAGCCTGCTTCCCCCTCTCTCTCTGCCTTCCTCTCTGCCTACTTGTGACCTCTCTCTCTCTCTCTTTCTCTCTGTGTCAAATAAATAAATAATCTTAAAAAAAATAAAATAAATAAAAGAAAGAACAAGAACCATATGATATTCTCAATAGGTGCTGAAAAAACATTTGACAAAGTTCATCCTTTCTTGATCAAAACTCTTCACAGGGTAGGGATAGAAGGTACATACCTCAATATCATCAAAGCCATCTATGAAAAACCCATAGCAAATATGATCCTCCATGGGGAAAAACTGAGAGCTTTTCCCCTAAGGTCAGGAACATGGCAGAGCTGTCCACTATCACCACTGCTATTCAACATAGTCCTAGAACTCCTAACCTCAGCAATCAGACAACAAAAAGAAATTAAAGGAATCCAAATCGGCAAAGAAGAAGTCAAATTCTCACTCTTTGCAGATGATATGATACTTTATGGGGAAAACCCAAAAGACTCCATTCCAAAAAGGTTAGAACTCATACATGAATTCAGTCAAGTGTCAGGATATTAAATCAGTGCACAGAAATCAGTTGCATTTCTATACACCAACAGCAAGACAGAAGAAAGAAATTAAGGAGTCTATCCCATTTACAATTGCACCCAAAATTATAAGATACCTAGGAATAAACCTAACCAAAGAGGCAAAGAATCTGTATTCAGAAAACTATAAAGTACTCATGAAAGAAATTGAGGAAGACACAAAGAAATGGAAAAACATTCCATGCTCATGAGTTGGAAGAACAAATACTGTGGAAATGTCTATGCTACCTAAAGCAATCTACACATTTAAAGAAATCCCTATCAAAATAACCATCAATTTTTTTCAAAGAAATGGAACAAATGATGCTAAATTTATATGGAACCAGAGAAGACCCTGAAGAGCCAGAGCAATGTTGAAAAAGAAAACCAAATTTGGCGGCATCACAATTCCAGACTTCAAGCTCTATTATAAAGCTGTAGTCATCAAGACAGTATGGTACTGACACAAAAACAGACACATAGATCAATGGAACAGAATAGAGAACTCAGAAATGGACCTTCAACTCTATGGTCAACTAATCTTCAACAAAGCAGGAAAGAATGTGCAATGGAGAAAAGAGTCTCTTTTAGTGTTGGGAAAATTGGACAGTCACATGCAGAAAAATTAAATTGGACCATTTCCTTACACCACACACATGGATGAGAGACCTCAGTGTGACATAGAAATCCATCAAACTCCTTGAGAAGAACATGGGCAGTAACCTCTTTGACCTCAGTTGCAGCAACTTTTTCCTAGAAACATCACCAAAGGCAAGGGAAGCAAGGGCAAATGCAGTATTGGGACTTCATCAAGATCAAAATCTTTTGCACAGCAAAAGATAAACAGTCAACAAAACCAAAAGACAACTGACAGAATCGGAGAAGAATTTGTCAATGACCTATCAGATAAAGAGCTAGTATCCAAAATCTATAAAGAACTTATCAAACTCAACACCCAAAGAACAAATAATCCAATCAAGAAATGGACCGAAGACATGAACAGACATTTCTGCAAAGAAGACATCTACATGGCCAACAGACACATGAAAAAGAGCTCAACATCACTCAGCATCAGGGAAATACAAACCAAAACCTCACACCAGTCAGAATGGCTAAAATTATGAAGTCAGGAAATGACAGGTGTTGGTGAGGATTCAGAGAAAAGGGAACCCTCCTACACTGTTGGTGGAAATGCAAGCTGGTGCAGCCACTCTGGAAAACAGTATGGCGGTTCCTTAAAAAGTTGAAAATAGAGCTATCCTATGACCCAGCAATTGCACTACTGGGTATTTACCTTAAAGATACAAATGTAGTGATCCGACAGAGCACGCGCAGCCAAAAGTTTATAGCAGCAATGTCCACAATAGCCAAACTATGGAAAGAACCTAGATCTCCATTAATAGATGAATGGATAAAGAAGATGTGGTGTATATATATAATGGAATACAATGCACCCATCAAAAAAGAAATCTTGCCATTTGCGATGACATGGATGCAACTAGAGGGTATTATACTAAGCGAAATAAGTCAATCAGAGAAAGACAATTATCATATGGTCTCTTTGATATGAAGAATTTGAGAGGCAGGGCAGGGGATTATGGGGGATAGGGAGGGAAAAAATGAAACAAGATGGGATTAGGATTGAGACAAACCGTAAGAGACTCTTAATCTCAGGAAACAAACAAGGTTGCTTGGGGATGGTGGGGAAGGGATAGGGTGGCTAGGTTATGGACATTGGGGAGGGTATTGCTATGGTGAGTGCTGTGAATTGTGTAAGACTGATGATTTACAGATCTGTACCCCTGAAACAAATAATACATTAAATGTTAATAAAACTTAAAAAACTCAATAGAAATGCTTGCTCAACAAATGACAAAGTACTGCTGAGTAATAAAGGATCTATACCACTTATTTAGTAGTTAATTTAGAATTTGAAACCCTGAACTTAGACTCCACTACCTAAGATTCCTCCAAACAATAGTATAACTCAGTGACTAAGGGATAAAGTGTTCCAAATTTCAATTCAATATAAACTGTGTATTATGTTATAACAACCATAACAAATACCTATTTACAGGGAGAACTACCAGCAGGAGTTTTAAAAATATGTGTAAAGTACAATATATAAAGGCAAGAAATTGAAATATGATTCAGCAAAATTTTGAGTTATAAATACTGCTGAAGGAATGAGCCTTAAGATGAAAATGCAGATTAAACCTGGTATTTCAAACCCAATGTCCTCAAATTAAATCACCAGTATCCCAATTGGATGTCAAAGAATGGGGGCTGTTAAATAATGCACATTTCAATTCAAAGGCTTTCATCTGGATAAATTGAGCCATGAACTTATTAATGGCTTGCCCCTCCATATTTCAACAGCAATACCCTAGAGTATACAAATATCTTTCTAAATCACCTAGCCTAATGCTTGAGAAACTACACAGCACATACCCCTAACCCAGAACAATATCTAAGCCTCTTACTGTTATTGTAAACCTGTTATTGCTGAAAACATCAATCTCACGGTTCCCCTTACCAAAACAATGTAAGATTTTTCTTACATATTTTAACAATATCTGCCCCAAATATCAATCTGCCCCAAGATAGTCAGCTCTTAGAAACATGTCCAATGGTAAGACATGTCCCATACAAGAATACTTTCACCAAAGAAGAAATGGATGTTCTATTTATGGACGTTCCAGGGTTTGAAATCATGTTGGTTATATGATGTAAAGGATTTTTCCCTCATTCTAGCACAGAATCATTGTGAAACACTGGCCCAGTCACACAGCTTCAGTTTCTTCTCTATTAAATGAAGGGGTTGGACTAGAACCCTAGAACATTGGTTCACCAGAAAACGATCTGAAAATGAGTACCCCCCCCCAAAAAAAAGCTCCATGATCAAATAAGATTAAGAAATGTTCCATTCTATAGCAATGCACAGCAGGGCACTTGGGAATCTGACAGGCAAGGTGATGTGCATATGACACTAGAGCAGAGGTCACCATGGAATGGGAAGGCTGAGCCTGAGGCTTCCAACAAGACAAATAAGCTGAATCTGCAGCTCCTACGTTTAATCCAGAATTCCCTAGTTCAAGTGATCCCATCTTGGTTTTGGACCCATTAGTATTGAATACAAATCACCTCTAGAGAAAACACCTTCAATTTAGTATCAGGATTCTCACAGATCAGGTTAAACAAATTATGAGCTCCCAACTGTAAAAACTACACAGGAAAAATACATTCTCACTCTAAGAGAGATGAAGCAAAAACAAACAGACTTTGATTCTAAAGGATTCAGATATTTAAATGACCAGATGAAGAAATGAAGTTATAAGAAATAGCAGGTTCCGGAAATAAAATCTAGGAATAACAGACTATAAAAAGTTGCCAACCACTTTCAAGGGGAAAAACCCCAAAGCATCTAGAAATGAAAAATGTCATTGTTCAAATTTAAAATTTAAGGATGGAAATGTTTCACAGCTAATCAGACTCTGAGGAGAAAAGAATTTACTAGCCAGTCAATAAATGCAGAATGAAAGATACAGAACCTGGGAAGAGAAGTTAAAAGATATGGACAACAGAATGAAAAATCTAAAATATATTTAGTCACAGTTTTGAAAGGAATGAAAGAAAAACAATAGGAGAGTAAGTCCAAATTTTCCAAAAGTGAATGGAAGCCATGAACCATAGATGTATAAAACACAACTTATAATAAGATTTAAATAAAATATCTTCAACTTTAATTGCATAATGATATTAAAGACCAAAGAAAAAACTTTAAAGACAACCAGACAGAAGAAACAGACCAGGTAAAGGACCTAGCAATTGTAATTATCTTCTTAACAACAGCTACTGAGGCCAGCAGTACAACATCTTCAAAATACTGATAAAAATATGTCAGGGACACCTGGGTGGCTCAGTGAGTTAAGCCTCTGCCTTCAGCTCTGGTCATGATCTCAGGGTCCTGGGATCGAGGCCCACATCCAGCTCTCTGCTCAGCGGAGAGCCTGCTTCCCCCCCTCTCTCTCTGCCTGCCTCTCTGCCTACTTGTGATTTCTCTGTGTATCAAATAAATAAATAAAATCTTAAAAAAACAAGTGTAAAAAGAAAATCCTCTGACTGGTAGAAATTAAATACATGTCTAAGTCTTGGGTCAAATAAAAATAACTGAATTTTTTAAATGTTCAGAAACAATAAGAGTTCTATATAATAAAATTTGGAGGATGCAGCTAAAGCAATAGTCTGAGGGTAACTTATAGCCCTAACTGCTCATAAAGAAAATAAGACTAAAAATGTCCAGAATTAAGCATTTATCTCAAGAAACTTAGGGCCATTAGAGCACCAAAATAAATTCAAAAGAAAAAAGAAAAGAAATAGAGTGGAAATTAATAAAATAGAAAAAAAAAGAATCAGGAAGTCCAACAGTCTTTAGAAAAGATTAATAGAACTGACAAATCTGTAATCTTGTTCAAAGATGAAAAAATAGGAAGCACAAATGAAACTGGGGATGGAAAAAAAGGACACAACTATAGATACCGGTGTGATTATATTTTTTTTTTTTTT
>NW_019154519.1:16176-19348 GCF_002288905.1 Enhydra lutris kenyoni | reverse complement strand
GGGGGGGGCATCATGTTGCCTGATTTCAAGCTTTACTACAAAGCTGTGATCACCAAGACAGCATGGTACTGGCATAAAAACAGACACATAGACCAGTGGAGCAGAGTGGAGAGCTCAGATATGGACTCTCAACTTTATGGTCAAATAAAAATATACAGTTGAAAATATACAGTGGAAAAAAGACAGTCTCTTCAATAAATGGTGCTGGGAAAACTGGACAGCTATGTGTAGAAGAATGAAACTCGACCATTCTCTTACACCGTACACAAAGATAAACTTGAAATGGATAAAAGACTTCAAAGTAAGGCAGGAATCCATCAGAATCCTAGAGGATACCATAGGCAATAACCTCTTCGATATCAGCCACAGAAACTTCTTTCAAGATACATCTCCAAGACAAAGGAAACAAAAGCGAAAATGAATTTTTGGGACTTCATCAAGATCAAAAGCTTCTGCACAGCAAAGGAAACAGTCAACAAAACAAAGAGGCCACCCACGGGATGGGAGAAGACATTTGCAAATGACAATACAGACAAAAGGCTGAAATCCAGGATCTACAAAGAACTTCTCAAACTCAACACACACAAAACAGATAATCATGTCCAAAAATGGGCAGAAGACATGAACAGACACTTCTCCAATGAAGACATACAAAAGGCTATCAGACACATGAAAAAGTGTTCATCATCACTAGCCATCAGGGAGATTCAAATCAAAACCACATGGAGATACCACCTTACACCAGTTAGAATGGCCAAAATGAACAAGACCGTAAACAACATGTGTTAGAGAGTTTGTGGAGAAAGAGGAACCCTCTTACACTGTTGGTGGGAATGCACGTTGGTGCAGCCACTTTGGAAAACAGTGTGGAGATTCCTTAAGAAATTAAAAATAGAGCTTCCCTATGAACCTGCAATTGCACCACTGGGTATTTACCCCAACAATACAGATGTAGTGAAAAGAAGGGCCATCTGTACCCCAATGTTTATAGCAGCAATGGCCACGGTCGCCAAACTGTGGAAAGAACCAAGATGCCCTTCAATGGACGAATGGATAAGGAAGATGTGGTCCATATACACTATGGAGTGTGATGCCTCCATCAGAAAGGATGAATACCCAGCTTTTGTAGCAACATGGATGGGATTAGAAGAGATTATGTTGAGTGAAATAAGTCAAGCAGAGAGAATCAATTATCATATGGTTTCACTTATTTGTGGAGCATAAGGAATAACACAGAGGACTTGGGGAGATGGAGAGAAGGGAGTTGGGGGAAATCAGAGGGGAAGATGAACCATGAGAGACTGTGGACTCTGAGAAACAAAATGAGGGTTTTGGAGGGATGGGGGGTGGGAGTTTGGGTGAGCCTGGTGGTGGGTATTAAGGAGGGTATATATTGCACGGAGCACTGGGTATGGTACATAAACAATGAATTCTGGTACACTGAAAAGAAATAAAAAATAAATAAATAAAATGTTATTTGTAAAAAAAAAATTTCTTATGGGATGCCCGACTTGTAAATGTTTATCCTCATTTTGTGGATTGCCTTTTTACTTTTTTAGTAGTGTCTTTTGAATTACTAAGGTTCTAATTTTGAGGAAGTCTGACTTACCTATTTTCCTCTTTCTGCTTGTGCTTTTAATAAACGATGATCTAACCCAAGGCTTTTGAGAAGCCTTCTCTAAGAAACCCATGCCTAAGCCAAGGTCACAAAAATGCACAACCATCGTTTGGTCTAAGAGTTTTATAAATGTAGCTCCTACATGGAGAAGTATCATTCATTTCGAGTTAATTTTTCTAAATGGTGTGAGGTAGGGTCAACGTTGCTTTTTTAACCTGTTGGCTCTGTACCATTTGTTCAAGACACTAGTCTTCCTGCACTGGATGAGCCTGGCACCCATGTCTAATGTCAACTGACGATGAATAGTTTGACTTCTCAACTCTCAATCTACTCCGTTGGGCAATATGTTTGTCCTCATGCCAACAGCACACAGTTCTGACACCATGGTTTGTACCAAGTCTTAAAATCCAGGTGAGAGAACTCCAGCTTCACTCTTCTTTTGAAAATGGTTTCGGCCAATTGGAGTCCCTCACAGTTCCATATGCATTTGGGATCGACTTGCCACTTGGACTTGGATCGGAATTGTACTGAACCTGTAGATCAATTTGGGGCGCACCACCACCTTAGCAATGTTAACACTTCCAGTCCACGAACACGGATGTCTTTCCATTTGTGTGAATCTTCCTTAATTCCTTCCAGCAGTGCTTCATAGCTTCCAGCGTATGTCTCACACCTCTTCTGTTCAAGTTATTCCAAGGTATTTTATTCTTTCTGATGCTACTTTAAGTGGGATTTACATTTCGGTCTTCATTTCATTTTTGTATTATTCATTGCTAGTATAAAAATACAATAAATTTCTGTATGTTGATCTTATATCCAACTGTGAACTATCTCCATTAGCTTTTCTCATGGATTCCTTACAAGATCCCGTTCTCTACAAATAGAGATAGTTTTACTTCTTCCTTTTCATTCTGGATACTTTTTACTCTTTTTTTCTTGCCTTGTAGCCCTCACTCAAACCTGTACTACAATCCTGAAGGAAGGTGGTGAGAGTAGACATCCTCATCTTATTCCTGATCTTAGGGAAAGATTTCTATTATTTTCCATTAAGTGTGATGTTAGGCATGGGGTTTTTGTAGCTGTCTTTTTTCATGTGAGGAGGTTTCTTTCTATTCCTACTTTGTTTTTCAGTTTTATTTTTTTATGAAAGCACAGTGGATTTTTTTCAAATGCTTTTTCTGTGTCTATTGAGGCAACCATGTGGTTTTTTTGTCCTTTATTCTATTAATATGCTATTTTACGTTGATTGTTTTTATCTGCTGACCCAACCTTAAATTCCTAGGATAAATCTTATCTGGTCACATATAACAATTTGTTTGTGTTACTGGATTAGATTTTACTGGATTAGATTTGCTAATATTTTGTTGAGGACCTTTTCATTTGTATTCATATTGCTGAAATTATATACACTTTTGGTGTCTTCCACCCTATGACTTTCCTCCCAAATGAGTTAAATTCTTAGGCAGAGCAGAGCAAAGACAAAACATACATCACAAAAGTCAATGGAGTTTTTAATATCCAATCTGTAGTCTGTCCATGAGGGCGTCAGTAAGT